>NW_027617658.1:0-104462 GCF_964187855.1 Myxine glutinosa | reverse complement strand
CACTAACACAAGTGCGAAAAGTGGTTTTTCAACACTAACACAAGTGCGAAAAGTGGTTTTTCCACACTAATACAAGTGCAAAAGTGGTTTCCTGCACCAACACAAGTGCGAAAAGTGGTTTTTCAACACTAACACAAGTGCGGAAAAGTGGTTTTTCAACACTAACACAAGTGCGAAAAGTGGTTTTTCAACACTAACACAAGTGCGAAAAGTGGTTTTTCCACAGTAATACAAGTGCAAAAGTGGTTTCCTGCACCAACACAAGTTCGAAAGTGGTTTTTTCAACACTAACACAAGTGCGAAAAGTGGTTTTTCAACCCTAACACAAGTGCAAAAAGTGTTTTTTCCACAATAATACAAGTGCAAAAGTGGTTTCCTGCACCAACACAAGTGCGAAAAGTGGTTTTTCACACTAACACAAGTGCGAAATGTGGTTTTTCAACACTAACACAAGTGCGAAAAGTGGTTTTTCAACACTAACACAAGTGCGAAAAGTGGTTTTTCCACACTAATACAAGTGCAAAAGTGGTTTCCTGCACCAACACAAGTGCGAAAAGGTGGTTTTTCAACACTAACACAAGTGCGAATAGTGGTTTATTCAACACTATCACAAGTGCAAAAAGTGTTTTTTTCCACACTAATACAAGTGCAAAAAGTGGTTTCCTGCACCAACACAAGTGCGAAATGTGGTTTTTCAACACTAACACAAGTGCGAAAAAGTGTGTTTTTCAACACTAACACAAGTGCGAAAAGTGGTTTTTTCCACACTAATACAAGTGCAAAAGTGGTTTCCTGCACTAACACAAGTGCGAAAAGTGGTTTTTTCAACACTAACACAAGTGTCGAAAAGGGTCGTTTTTCAACACTAACACAAGTGCGAAAAGTGTTTTTTTCCACACTAATACAAGTGCAAAAGTGGTTTCCTGCACCAACACAAGTGTGAAAGTGGTTTTTCAACACTAACAACAAGTGCGAACAAGTGGTTTTTTCCATCCCTATCACAAGTGCGAAAAGTGTTTTTTCATCCCACTAATACAAGTGCAAAAGTGGTTTCCTGCACCAACACAAGTGCGAAAAGTGGTTTTTCAACACTATCACAAGTGCGAAAAGTGGTTTTTCCAAACTAATACAAGTGCAAAAGTGGTTTCCTGCACCAACACAAGTGCGGAAAGTGGTTTTTCAACAATAACACAAGTGCAAAAAGTGGTTTTTCAACACTAACACAAGTGCGAAAAGTGGTTTTTCCACACTAATTCAAGTGCAAAAGTGGTTTCCTGCACAAACACAAGTGCGCAAAGTGGTTTTTTCAACACTAACACAACAGTGCGAAAAGTGGTTTTTCAACACTAACACAAGTGCGAAAAGTGGTTTTTCAACACTAACACAAGTGCGAAAAGTGGTTTTTCCACACTAATACAAGTGCAAAAGTGGTTTCCTGCACCAACACAAGTTCGAAAAGTGGTTTTTTCAACACTAACACAAGTGCGAAAAGTGGTTTTTCAACACTATCACAAGTGCAAAAAGTGTTTTTTCCACACTAATACAAGTGCAAAAGTGGTTTTCTGCACCAACACAAGTGCGAAAAGTGGTTTATCAACACTAACACAAGTGCGAAAAGTGGTTTTTCAACACTAACACAAGTGCGAAAAGTGGTTTTTCCACACTAATACAAGTGCAAAAGTGGTTTCCTGCACCAACACAAGTGCGAAAAGTGGTTTTTCAACACTAACACAAGTGCGAAAAGTGGTTTTTCAACACTAACACAAGTGCGAAAAAGTGGTTTTTCCACACTAACACAAGTGCAGAAAGTGTTTAATGATTCCTGCACCAACACAAGTCGAAAAGTGGTTTTTCAACACTAACACAAGTGCGAAAAGTGGTTTATCAACACTAACACAAGTGCGAAAAGTGGTTTTTCACACTAATACAAGTGCAAAAGTGTTTTCCTCCCAACCAAGTGCGAAAGTGGTTTCACCTCTACAGTGCGAAAAGTGGTTTTTCAACAAGTGCGAAGTGGTTTTAACACTACACAGTGCGAAAAGTGGTTTTTCAACACTAACACAAGTGCGAAAAGTGTTTTTCCACACTAATACAAGTGCAAAAGTGGTTTCCTGCACCAACACAAGTGCGAAAAAGTGGTTTTTCAACACTAACACAAGTGCGAAAAGTGGTTTTTCAACACTATCACAAGTGCAAAAAGTGTTTTTTCCACACTAATACAAGTGCAAAAGTGTGGTTTCCTGCACCAACACAAGTGCGAAAAGTGGTTTTTCAACACTAACTCAAGTGCGAAAAGTGGTTTTTCAACACTAACACAAGTGCAAAAAGTGTTTTTTCCACACTAATACAAGTGCAAAAGTGGTTTCCTGCACCAACACAAGTGCGAAAAGTGGTTTTTCAACACTAACACAAGTGCGAAAAGTGGTTTTTCAACACTAACACAAGTGCGAAAAGTGTTTTTTTCCACACTAATACAAGTGCAAAAGTGGTTTCCTGCACCAACACAAGTGCGAAAAGTGGTTTTTCAACACTAACACAAGTGCGAAAAGTGGTTTTTCAACACTAACACAAGTGCGAAAAGTGTTTTAATTTTTCCACACTAATACAAGTGCAAAAGTGGTTTCCTGCACCAACACAAGTGCGAAAATTGGTTTTTCAACACTATCACAAGTGCAAAAAGTGTTTTTTCCAAACTAATACAAGTGCAAAAGTGGTTTCCTGCACCAACACAAGTGCGGAAAGTGGTTTTTCAACAATAACACAAGTGCAAAAAGTGGTTTTTCAACACTAACACAAGTGCTAAAAGTGGTTTTTCCACACTAATTCAAGTGCAAAAGTGGTTTCCTGCACAAACACAAGTGCAAAAAGTGGTTTTTCAACACTAACACAAGTGCGAAAAGTGGTTTTTCAACACTAACACAAGTGCGAAAAGTGGTTTTTCAACACTAACACAAGTGCGAAAAGTGGTTTTTCCACACTAATACAAGTGCAAAAGTGGTTTCCTGCACCAACACAAGTTCGAAAAATGGTTTTTTCAACACTAACACAAGTGCGAAAAGTGGTTTTTCAACACTATCACAAGTGCAAAAAGTGTTTTTTCCACACTAATACAAGTGCAAAAGTGGTTTCCTGCACCAACACAAGTGCGAAAAGTGGTTTATCAACACTAACACAAGTGCGAAAAGTGGTTTTTCAACACTAACACAAGTGCGAAAAGTGGTTTTTCCACACTAATACAAGTGCAAAAAGTGGTTTCCTGCACCAACACAAGTGCGAAAAGTGGTTTTTCAACACTAACACAAGTGCGAAAAGTGGTTTTTCAACACTAACACAAGTGCGAAAAGTGGTTTTTTCAACACTAACACAAGTGCAAAAAGTGTTTTTTCCACACTAATACAAGTGCAAAAGTGGTTTCCTGCACCAACACAAGTTCGAAAAGTGGTTTTTTCAACACTAACACAAGTGCGAAAAGTGGTTTTTCAACACTATCACAAGTGCAAAAAGTGTTTTTTCCACACTAATACAAGTGCAAAAGTGGTTTCCTGCACCAACACAAGTGCGAAAAGTGGTTTTTCAACACTAACACAAGTGCGAAAAGTGGTTTTTTCAACACTAACACAAGTGCGAAAAGTGGTTTTTCAACACTAACACAAGTGCGAAAAGTGGTTTTTCCACACTAATACAAGTGCAAAAGTGGTTTCCTGCACCAACACAAGTGCGAAAAGTGGTTTTTCAACACTAACACAAGTGCGAAAAGTGGTTTTTCAACACTATCACAAGTGCAAAAAGTGTTTTTTCCACACTAATACAAGTGCAAAAGTGGTTTCCTGCACCAACACAAGTGCGAAAAGTGGTTTTTCAACACTAACACAAGTGCGAAAAGTGGTTTTTCAACACTAACACAAGTGCGAAAAGTGGTTTTTCCACACTAATACAAGTGCAAAAGTGGTTTCCTGCACCAACACAAGTGCGAAAAGTGGTTTTTCAACACTAACACAAGTGCGAAAAGTGGTTTTTCAACACTAACACAAGTGCGAAAAGTGTTTTTTCCACACTAATACAAGTGCAAAAGTGGTTTCCTGCACCAACACAAGTGCGAAAAGTGGTTTTTCAACACTAACACAAGTGCGAAAAGTGGTTTTTCAACACTATCACAAGTGAAAAAAGTGTTTTTTCCACACTAATACAAGTGCAAAAGTGGTTTCCTGCACCAACACAAGTGCGAAAAGTGGTTTTTCAACACTAACACAAGTGCAAAAAGTGGTTTTTCAACACTAACACAAGTGCGAAAAGTGGTTTTTCCACACTAATACAAGTGTAAAAGTGGTTTCCTGCACAAACACAAGTGCGAAAAGCGGTTTTTCAACACTAACACAAGTGCGAAATGTGGTTTTTCAACACTAACACAAGTGCAAAAAGTGGTTTTTCCACACTAATACAAGTGCAAAAGTGGTTTCCTGCACCAACACAAGTGCGAAAAGTGGTTTTTCAACACTAACACAAGTGCGAAAAGTGGTTTTTCCACACTAATACAAGTGCAAAAGTGGTTTCCTGCACCAACACAAGTGCGAAAAGTGGTTTTTCAACACTAACACAAGTGCGAAAAGTGGTTTTTCAACACTATCACAAGTGCAAAAAGTGTTTTTTCCACACTAATACAAGTGCAAAAGTGTTTTCCTGCACCAACACAAGTGCGAAAAGTGGTTTTTCAACACTAACACAAGTGCAAAAATTGGTTTTTCAACACTAACACAAGTGCGAAAAGTGGTTTTTCCACACTAATACAAGTGCAAAAGTGGTTTCCTGCACCAACACAAGTGCGAAAAGTGGTTTTTCAACACTAACACAAGTGCGAAAAGTGGTTTTTCAACACTAACACAAGTGCGAAAAGTGGTTTTTCAACACTAACACAAGTGCGAAAAGTGGTTTTTCCACACTAATACAAGTGCAAAAGTGGTTTCCTGCACCAACACAAGTTCGAAAAGTGGTTTTTTCAACACTAACACAAGTGCGAAAAGTGGTTTTTCAACACTATCACAAGTGCAAAAAGTGTTTTTTCCACACTAATACAAGTGTAAAAGTGGTTTCCTGCACCAACACAAGTGCGAAAAGTGGTTTATCCACACTAACACAAGTGCGAAAAGTGGTTTTTCAACACTAACACAAGTGCGAAAAGTGGTTTTTCCACACTAATACAAGTGCAAAAGTGGTTCCCTGCACCAAAACAAGTGCGAAAAGTGGTTTTTCAACACTAACACAAGTGCGAAAAGTGGTTTTCAACACTAACACAAGTGCGAAAAGTGGTTTTTCCACAATAATACAAGTGCAAAAGTGGTTTCCTGCACCAACACAAGTGCGAAAAGTGGTTTTTCAACACTAACACAAGTGCGAAAAGTGGTTTTTCAACACTAACACAAGTGCGAAAAGTGTTTTTCCCACACTAATACAAGTGCAAAAGTGGTTTCCTGCACCAACACAAGTGCGAAAAGTGGTTTTTCAACACTAACACAAGTGCGAAAAGTGGTTTTTCAACACTATCACAAGTGCAAAAAGTGTTTTTTCCACACTAATACAAGTGCAAAAGTGGTTTCCTACACCAACACAAGTGCGAAAAGTGGTTTTTCAACACTAACACAAGTGCAAAAAGTGGTTTTTCAACACTAACACAAGTGCGAAAAGTGGTTTTCCACACTAATTCAAGTGCAAAAGTGG
Source organism: Myxine glutinosa (assembly GCF_964187855.1). Taxonomy (NCBI): domain Eukaryota; kingdom Metazoa; phylum Chordata; class Myxini; order Myxiniformes; family Myxinidae; genus Myxine; species Myxine glutinosa. The sequence goes on along the minus strand of NW_027617658.1, from coordinate 98,750 downwards.
TTTCCTGCACAAACACAAGTGCGAAAAGTGGTTTTTCAACACTAACACAAGTGCGAAAAGTGGTTTTTCAACACTAACACAAGTGCGAAAAGTCGTTTTTCAACACTAACACAAGTGCGAAAAGTGGTTTTTCCACACTAATACAAGTGCAAAAGTGGTTTCCTGCACCAACACAAGTTCGAAAAGTGGTTTTTTCAACACTAACACAAGTGCGAAAAGTGGTTTTTCAACACTATCACAAGTGCAAAAAGTGTTTTTTCCACACTAATACAAGTGCAAAAGTGGTTTCCTGCACCAACACAAGTGCGAAAAGTGGTTTATCAACACTAACACAAGTGCGAAAAGTGGTTTTTCAACACTAACACAAGTGCGAAAAGTGGTTTTTCCACACTAATACAAGTGCAAAAGTGGTTTCCTGCACCAACACAAGTGCGAAAAGTGGTTTTTCAACACTAACACAAGTGCGAAAAGTGGTTTTTCAACACTAACACAAGTGCGAAAAGTGGTTTTTCAACACTAACACAAGTGCGAAAAGTGGTTTTTCCACAGTAATACAAGTGCAAAAGTGGTTTCCTGCACCAACACAAGTTCGAAAAGTGGTTTTTTCAACACTAACACAAGTGCGAAAAGTGGTTTTTCAACACTAACACAAGTGCAAAAAGTGTTTTTTCCACAATAATACAAGTGCAAAAGTGGTTTCCTGCACCAACACAAGTGCGAAAAGTGGTTTTTCAACACTAACACAAGTGCGAAATGTGGTTTTTCAACACTAACACAAGTGCGAAAAGTGGTTTTTCAACACTAACACAAGTGCGAAAAGTGGTTTTTCCACACTAATACAAGTGCAAAAGTGGTTTCCTGCACCAACACAAGTGCGAAAAGTGGTTTTTCAACACTAACACAAGTGCGAATAGTGGTTTTTCAACACTATCACAAGTGCAAAAAGTGTTTTTTCCACACTAATACAAGTGCAAAAGTGGTTTCCTGCACCAACACAAGTGCGAAATGTGGTTTTTCAACACTAACACAAGTGCGAAAAGTGGTTTTTCAACACTAACACAAGTGCGAAAAGTGGTTTTTCCACACTAATACAAGTGCAAAAGTGGTTTCCTGCACTAACACAAGTGCGAAAAGTGGTTTTTCAACACTAACACAAGTGCGAAAAGTCGTTTTTCAACACTAACACAAGTGCGAAAAGTGTTTTTTTCCACACTAATACAAGTGCAAAAGTGGTTTCCTGCACCAACACAAGTGTGAAAAGTGGTTTTTCAACACTAACACAAGTGCGAAAAGTGGTTTTTCAACACTATCACAAGTGCGAAAAGTGTTTTTTCCACACTAATACAAGTGCAAAAGTGGTTTCCTGCACCAACACTAGTGCGAAAAGTGGTTTTTCAACACTATCACAAGTGCGAAAAGTGGTTTTTCCAAACTAATACAAGTGCAAAAGTGGTTTCCTGCACCAACACAAGTGCGGAAAGTGGTTTTTCAACAATAACACAAGTGCAAAAAGTGGTTTTTCAACACTAACACAAGTGCGAAAAGTGGTTTTTCCACACTAATTCAAGTGCAAAAGTGGTTTCCTGCACAAACACAAGTGCGAAAAGTGGTTTTTCAACACTAACACAAGTGCGAAAAGTGGTTTTTCAACACTAACACAAGTGCGAAAAGTGGTTTTTCAACACTAACACAAGTGCGAAAAGTGGTTTTTCCACACTAATACAAGTGCAAAAGTGGTTTCCTGCACCAACACAAGTTCGAAAAGTGGTTTTTTCAACACTAACACAAGTGCGAAAAGTGGTTTTTCAACACTATCACAAGTGCAAAAAGTGTTTTTTCCACACTAATACAAGTGCAAAAGTGGTTTCCTGCACCAACACAAGTGCGAAAAGTGGTTTATCAACACTAACACAAGTGCGAAAAGTGGTTTTTCAACACTAACACAAGTGCGAAAAGTGGTTTTTCCACACTAATACAAGTGCAAAAGTGGTTTCCTGCACCAACACAAGTGCGAAAAGTGGTTTTTCAACACTAACACAAGTGCGAAAAGTGGTTTTTCAACACTAACACAAGTGCGAAAAGTGGTTTTTCAACACTAACACAAGTGCAAAAAGTGTTTTTTCCACACTAATACAAGTGCAAAAGTGGTTTCCTGCACCAACACAAGTTCGAAAAGTGGTTTTTTCAACACTAACACAAGTGCGAAAAGTGGTTTTTCAACACTATCACAAGTGCAAAAAGTGTTTTTTCCACACTAATACAAGTGCAAAAGTGGTTTCCTGCACCAACACAAGTGTGAAAAGTGGTTTTTCAACACTAACGCAAGTGCGAAAAGTGGTTTTTCAACACTACCCAAGTGCGAAAAGTGGTTTTTCAACACTAACACAAGTGCGAAAAGTGGTTTTTCCACACTAATACAAGTGCAAAAGTGGTTTCCTGCACCAACACAAGTGCGAAAAGTGGTTTTTCAACACTAACACAAGTGCGAAAAGTGGTTTTTCAACACTATCACAAGTGCAAAAAGTGTTTTTTCCACACTAATACAAGTGCAAAAGTGGTTTCCTGCACCAACACAAGTGCGAAAAGTGGTTTTTCAACACTAACACAAGTGCGAAAAGTGGTTTTTCAACACTAACACAAGTGCGAAAAGTGGTTTTTCCACACTAATACAAGTGCAAAAGTGGTTTCCTGCACCAACACAAGTGCGAAAAGTGGTTTTTCAACACTAACACAAGTGCGAAAAGTGGTTTTTCAACACTAACACAAGTGCGAAAAGTGTTTTTTCCACACTAATACAAGTGCAAAAGTGGTTTCCTGCACCAACACAAGTGCGAAAAGTGGTTTTTCAACACTAACACAAGTGCGAAAAGTGGTTTTTCAACACTATCACAAGTGCAAAAAGTGTTTTTTCCACACTAATACAAGTGCAAAAGTGGTTTCCTGCACCAACACAAGTGCGAAAAGTGGTTTTTCAACACTAACACAAGTGCAAAAAGTGGTTTTTCAACACTAACACAAGTGCGAAAAGTGGTTTTTCCACACTAATACAAGTGCAAAAGTGGTTTCCTGCACAAACACAAGTGCGAAAAGTGGTTTTTCAACACTAACACAAGTGCGAAATGTGGTTTTTCAACACTAACACAAGTGCAAAAAGTGGTTTTTCCACACTAATACAAGTGCAAAAGTGGTTTCCTGCACCAACACAAGTGCGAAAAGTGGTTTTTCAACACTAACACAAGTGCGAAAAGTGGTTTTTCAACACTATCACAAGTGCAAAAAGTGTTTTTTTCACACTAATACAAGTGCAAAAGTGGTTTCCTGCACCAACACAAGTGCGAAAAGTGGTTTATCAACACTAACACAAGTGCGAAAAGTGGTTTTTCAACACTAACACAAGTGCGAAAAGTGGTTTTTCCACACTAATACAAGTGCAAAAGTGGTTTCCTGCACCAACACAAGTGCGAAAAGTGGTTTTTCAACACTAACGCAAGTGCGAAAAGTGGTTTTTCAACACTAACACAAGTGCGAAAAGTGGTTTTTCAACACTAACACAAGTGCGAAAAGTGGTTTTTCCACAGTAATACAAGTGCAAAAGTGGTTTCCTGCACCAACACAAGTTCGAAAAGTGGTTTTTTCAACACTAACACAAGTGCGAAAAGTGGTTTTTCAACACTAACACAAGTGCAAAAAGTGTTTTTTCCACAATAATACAAGTGCAAAAGTGGTTTCCTGCACCAACACAAGTGCGAAAAGTGGTTTTTCAACACTAACACAAGTGCGAAATGTGGTTTTTCAACACTAACACAAGTGCGAAAAGTGGTTTTTCAACACTAACACAAGTGCGAAAAGTGGTTTTTCCACACTAATACAAGTGCAAAAGTGGTTTCCTGCACCAACACAAGTGCGAAAAGTGGTTTTTCAACACTAACACAAGTGCGAATAGTGGTTTTTCAACACTATCACAAGTGCAAAAAGTGTTTTTTCCACACTAATACAAGTGCAAAAGTGGTTTCCTGCACCAACACAAGTGCGAAATGTGGTTTTTCAACACTAACACAAGTGCGAAAAGTGGTTTTTCAACACTAACACAAGTGCGAAAAGTGGTTTTTCCACACTAATACAAGTGCAAAAGTGGTTTCCTGCACTAACACAAGTGCGAAAAGTGGTTTTTCAACACTAACACAAGTGCGAAAAGTCGTTTTTCAACACTAACACAAGTGCGAAAAGTGTTTTTTTCCACACTAATACAAGTGCAAAAGTGGTTTCCTGCACCAACACAAGTGTGAAAAGTGGTTTTTCAACACTAACACAAGTGCGAAAAGTGGTTTTTCAACACTATCACAAGTGCGAAAAGTGTTTTTTCCACACTAATACAAGTGCAAAAGTGGTTTCCTGCACCAACACAAGTGCGAAAAGTGGTTTTTCAACACTATCACAAGTGCGAAAAGTGGTTTTTCCAAACTAATACAAGTGCAAAAGTGGTTTCCTGCACCAACACAAGTGCGGAAAGTGGTTTTTCAACAATAACACAAGTGCAAAAAGTGGTTTTTCAACACTAACACAAGTGCGAAAAGTGGTTTTTCCACACTAATTCAAGTGCAAAAGTGGTTTCCTGCACAAACACAAGTGCGAAAAGTGGTTTTTCAACACTAACACAAGTGCGAAAAGTGGTTTTTCAACACTAACACAAGTGCGAAAAGTGGTTTTTCAACACTAACACAAGTGCGAAAAGTGGTTTTTCCACACTAATACAAGTGCAAAAGTGGTTTCCTGCACCAACACAAGTTCGAAAAGTGGTTTTTTCAACACTAACACAAGTGCGAAAAGTGGTTTTTCAACACTATCACAAGTGCAAAAAGTGTTTTTTCCACACTAATACAAGTGCAAAAGTGGTTTCCTGCACCAACACAAGTGCGAAAAGTGGTTTATCAACACTAACACAAGTGCGAAAAGTGGTTTTTCAACACTAACACAAGTGCGAAAAGTGGTTTTTCCACACTAATACAAGTGCAAAAGTGGTTTCCTGCACCAACACAAGTGCGAAAAGTGGTTTTTCAACACTAACACAAGTGCGAAAAGTGGTTTTTCAACACTAACACAAGTGCGAAAAGTGGTTTTTCAACACTAACACAAGTGCAAAAAGTGTTTTTTCCACACTAATACAAGTGCAAAAGTGGTTTCCTGCACCAACACAAGTTCGAAAAGTGGTTTTTTCAACACTAACACAAGTGCGAAAAGTGGTTTTTCAACACTATCACAAGTGCAAAAAGTGTTTTTTCCACACTAATACAAGTGCAAAAGTGGTTTCCTGCACCAACACAAGTGCGAAAAGTGGTTTTTCAACACTAACGCAAGTGCGAAAAGTGGTTTTTCAACACTACCCAAGTGCGAAAAGTGGTTTTTCAACACTAACACAAGTGCGAAAAGTGGTTTTTCCACACTAATACAAGTGCAAAAGTGGTTTCCTGCACCAACACAAGTGCGAAAAGTGGTTTTTCAACACTAACACAAGTGCGAAAAGTGGTTTTTCAACACTATCACAAGTGCAAAAAGTGTTTTTTCCACACTAATACAAGTGCAAAAGTGGTTTCCTGCACCAACACAAGTGCGAAAAGTGGTTTTTCAACACTAACACAAGTGCGAAAAGTGGTTTTTCAACACTAACACAAGTGCGAAAAGTGGTTTTTCCACACTAATACAAGTGCAAAAGTGGTTTCCTGCACCAACACAAGTGCGAAAAGTGGTTTTTCAACACTAACACAAGTGCGAAAAGTGGTTTTTCAACACTAACACAAGTGCGAAAAGTGTTTTTTCCACACTAATACAAGTGCAAAAGTGGTTTCCTGCACCAACACAAGTGCGAAAAGTGGTTTTTCAACACTAACACAAGTGCGAAAAGTGGTTTTTCAACACTATCACAAGTGCAAAAAGTGTTTTTTCCACACTAATACAAGTGCAAAAGTGGTTTCCTGCACCAACACAAGTGCGAAAAGTGGTTTTTCAACACTAACACAAGTGCAAAAAGTGGTTTTTCAACACTAACACAAGTGCGAAAAGTGGTTTTTCCACACTAATACAAGTGCAAAAGTGGTTTCCTGCACAAACACAAGTGCGAAAAGTGGTTTTTCAACACTAACACAAGTGCGAAATGTGGTTTTTCAACACTAACACAAGTGCAAAAAGTGGTTTTTCCACACTAATACAAGTGCAAAAGTGGTTTCCTGCACCAACACAAGTGCGAAAAGTGGTTTTTCAACACTAACTCAAGTGCGAAAAGTGGTTTTTCAACACTATCACAAGTGCAAAAAGTGTTTTTTTCACACTAATACAAGTGCAAAAGTGGTTTCCTGCACCAACACAAGTGCGAAAAGTGGTTTTTCAACACTAACACAAGTGCGAAAAGTGGTTTTTCAACACTAACACAAGTGAGAAAAGTGGTTTTTCCACACTAATACAAGTGCAAAAGTGGTTTCCTGCACCAACACAAGTGCGAAAAGTGGTTTTTCAACACTAACACAAGTGCAAAAAGTGGTTTTTCAACACTAACACAAGTGCGAAAAGTGTTTTTCCACACTAATACAAGTGCAAAAGTGGTTTCCTGCACCAACACAAGTGCGAAAAGTGGTTTTTCAACACTAACACAAGTGCGAAAAGTGGTTTTTCAACACTATCACAAGTGCAAAAAGTGTTTTTTCCACACTAATACAAGTGCAAAAGTGGTTTCCTGCACCAACACAAGTGCGAAAAGTGGTTTTTCAACACTAACACAAGTGCAAAAAGTGGTTTTTCAACACTAACACAAGTGCGAAAAGTGGTTTTTCCACACTAATACAAGTGCAAAAGTGGTTTCCTGCACAAACACAAGTGCGAAAAGTGGTTTTTCAACACTAACACAAGTGCGAAAAGTGGTTTTTCAACACTAACACAAGTGCAAAAAGTGGTTTTTCCACACTAACACAAGTGCGAAAAGTGGTTTTTCCACACTAATACAAGTGCAAAAGTGGTTTCCTGCACCAACACAAGTTCGAAAAGTGGTTTTTTCAACACTAACACAAGTGCGAAAAGTGGTTTTTCAACACTATCACAAGTGCAAAAAGTGTTTTTTCCACACTAATACAAGTGCAAAAGTGGTTTCCTGCACCAACACAAGTGCGAAAAGTGGTTTATCAACACTAACACAAGTGCGAAAAGTGGTTTTTCAACACTAACACAAGTGCGAAAAGTGGTTTTTCCACACTAATACAAGTGCAAAAGTGGTTTCCTGCACCAACACAAGTGCGAAAAGTGGTTTTTCAACACTAACACAAGTGCGAAAAGTGGTTTTTCAACACTAACACAAGTGTGAAAAGTGGTTTTTCAACACTAACACAAGTGCGAAAAGTGGTTTTTCCACACTAATACAAGTGCAAAAGTGGTTTCCTGCACCAACACAAGTTCGAAAAGTGGTTTTTTCAACACTAACACAAGTGCGAAAAGTGGTTTTTCAACACTAACACAAGTGCAAAAAGTGTTTTTTCCACAATAATACAAGTGCAAAAGTGGTTTCCTGCACCAACACAAGTGCGAAAAGTGGTTTTTCAACACTAACACAAGTGCGAAATGTGGTTTTTCAACACTAACACAAGTGCGAAAAGTGGTTTTTCAACACTAACACAAGTGCGAAAAGTGGTTTTTCCACACTAATACAAGTGCAAAAGTGGTTTCCTGCACCAACACAAGTGCGAAAAGTGGTTTTTCAACACTAACACAAGTGCGAATAGTGGTTTTTCAACACTATCACAAGTGCAAAAAGTGTTTTTTCCACACTAATACAAGTGCAAAAGTGGTTTCCTGCACCAACACAAGTGCGAAATGTGGTTTTTCAACACTAACACAAGTGCGAAAAGTGGTTTTTCAACACTAACACAAGTGCGAAAAGTGGTTTTTCCACACTAATACAAGTGCAAAAGTGGTTTCCTGCACTAACACAAGTGCGAAAAGTGGTTTTTCAACACTAACACAAGTGCGAAAAGTCGTTTTTCAACACTAACACAAGTGCGAAAAGTGTTTTTTTCCACACTAATACAAGTGCAAAAGTGGTTTCCTGCACCAACACAAGTGTGAAAAGTGGTTTTTCAACACTAACACAAGTGCGAAAAGTGGTTTTTCAACACTATCACAAGTGCGAAAAGTGTTTTTTCCACACTAATACAAGTGCACAAGTGGTTTCCTGCACCAACACAAGTGCGAAAAGTGGTTTTTCAACACTATCACAAGTGCGAAAAGTGGTTTTTCCAAACTAATACAAGTGCAAAAGTGGTTTCCTGCACCAACACAAGTGCGGAAAGTGGTTTTTCAACAATAACACAAGTGCAAAAAGTGGTTTTTCAACACTAACACAAGTGCGAAAAGTGGTTTTTCCACACTAATTCAAGTGCAAAAGTGGTTTCCTGCACAAACACAAGTGCGAAAAGTGGTTTTTCAACACTAACACAAGTGCGAAAAGTGGTTTTTCAACACTAACACAAGTGCGAAAAGTGGTTTTTCAACACTAACACAAGTGCGAAAAGTGGTTTTTCCACACTAATACAAGTGCAAAAGTGGTTTCCTGCACCAACACAAGTTCGAAAAGTGGTTTTTTCAACACTAACACAAGTGCGAAAAGTGGTTTTTCAACACTATCACAAGTGCAAAAAGTGTTTTTTCCACACTAATACAAGTGCAAAAGTGGTTTCCTGCACCAACACAAGTGCGAAAAGTGGTTTATCAACACTAACACAAGTGCGAAAAGTGGTTTTTCAACACTAACACAAGTGCGAAAAGTGGTTTTTCCACACTAATACAAGTGCAAAAGTGGTTTCCTGCACCAACACAAGTGCGAAAAGTGGTTTTTCAACACTAACACAAGTGCGAAAAGTGGTTTTTCAACACTAACACAAGTGCGAAAAGTGGTTTTTCAACACTAACACAAGTGCAAAAAGTGTTTTTTCCACACTAATACAAGTGCAAAAGTGGTTTCCTGCACCAACACAAGTTCGAAAAGTGGTTTTTTCAACACTAACACAAGTGCGAAAAGTGGTTTTTCAACACTATCACAAGTGCAAAAAGTGTTTTTTCCACACTAATACAAGTGCAAAAGTGGTTTCCTGCACCAACACAAGTGCGAAAAGTGGTTTTTCAACACTAACGCAAGTGCGAAAAGTGGTTTTTCAACACTACCCAAGTGCGAAAAGTGGTTTTTCAACACTAACACAAGTGCGAAAAGTGGTTTTTCCACACTAATACAAGTGCAAAAGTGGTTTCCTGCACCAACACAAGTGCGAAAAGTGGTTTTTCAACACTAACACAAGTGCGAAAAGTGGTTTTTCAACACTATCACAAGTGCAAAAAGTGTTTTTTCCACACTAATACAAGTGCAAAAGTGGTTTCCTGCACCAACACAAGTGCGAAAAGTGGTTTTTCAACACTAACACAAGTGCGAAAAGTGGTTTTTCAACACTAACACAAGTGCGAAAAGTGGTTTTTCCACACTAATACAAGTGCAAAAGTGGTTTCCTGCACCAACACAAGTGCGAAAAGTGGTTTTTCAACACTAACACAAGTGCGAAAAGTGGTTTTTCAACACTAACACAAGTGCGAAAAGTGTTTTTTCCACACTAATACAAGTGCAAAAGTGGTTTCCTGCACCAACACAAGTGCGAAAAGTGGTTTTTCAACACTAACACAAGTGCGAAAAGTGGTTTTTCAACACTATCACAAGTGCAAAAAGTGTTTTTTCCACACTAATACAAGTGCAAAAGTGGTTTCCTGCACCAACACAAGTGCGAAAAGTGGTTTTTCAACACTAACACAAGTGCAAAAAGTGGTTTTTCAACACTAACACAAGTGCGAAAAGTGGTTTTTCCACACTAATACAAGTGCAAAAGTGGTTTCCTGCACAAACACAAGTGCGAAAAGTGGTTTTTCAACACTAACACAAGTGCGAAATGTGGTTTTTCAACACTAACACAAGTGCAAAAAGTGGTTTTTCCACACTAATACAAGTGCAAAAGTGGTTTCCTGCACCAACACAAGTGCGAAAAGTGGTTTTTCAACACTAACTCAAGTGCGAAAAGTGGTTTTTCAACACTATCACAAGTGCAAAAAGTGTTTTTTTCACACTAATACAAGTGCAAAAGTGGTTTCCTGCACCAACACAAGTGCGAAAAGTGGTTTTTCAACACTAACACAAGTGCGAAAAGTGGTTTTTCAACACTAACACAAGTGAGAAAAGTGGTTTTTCCACACTAATACAAGTGCAAAAGTGGTTTCCTGCACCAACACAAGTGCGAAAAGTGGTTTTTCAACACTAACACAAGTGCAAAAAGTGGTTTTTCAACACTAACACAAGTGCGAAAAGTGTTTTTCCACACTAATACAAGTGCAAAAGTGGTTTCCTGCACCAACACAAGTGCGAAAAGTGGTTTTTCAACACTAACACAAGTGCGAAAAGTGGTTTTTCAACACTATCACAAGTGCAAAAAGTGTTTTTTCCACACTAATACAAGTGCAAAAGTGGTTTCCTGCACCAACACAAGTGCGAAAAGTGGTTTTTCAACACTAACACAAGTGCAAAAAGTGGTTTTTCAACACTAACACAAGTGCGAAAAGTGGTTTTTCCACACTAATACAAGTGCAAAAGTGGTTTCCTGCACAAACACAAGTGCGAAAAGTGGTTTTTCAACACTAACACAAGTGCGAAAAGTGGTTTTTCAACACTAACACAAGTGCAAAAAGTGGTTTTTCCACACTAATACAAGTGCAAAAGTGGTTTCCTGCACCAACACAAGTGCGAAAAGTGGTTTTTCAACACTAACACAAGTGTGAAAAGTGGTTTTTCAACACTAACACAAGTGCGAAAAGTGGTTTTTCAACACTAACACAAGTGCGAAAAGTGGTTTTTCAACACTAACACAAGTGCGAAAAGTGGTTTTTCCACACTAATACAAGTGCAAAAGTGGTTTCCTGCACCAACACAAGTGCGAAAAGTGGTTTTTCAACACTAACACAAGTGCGAAAAGTGGTTTTTCAAAACTAACACAAGTGCAAAAAGTGTTTTTTCCACACTAATACAAGTGCGAAAAGTGGTTTTTCCACACTAATACAAGTGCAAAAGTGGGTTCCTGCACCAACACAAGTTCGAAAAGTGGTTTTTTCAACACTAACACAAGTGCGAAAAGTGGTTTTTCAACACTATCACAAGTGCAAAAAGTGTTTTTTCCACACTAATACAAGTGCAAAAGTGGTTTCCTGCACCAACACAAGTGCGAAAAGTGGTTTATCAACACTAACACAAGTGCGAAAAGTGGTTTTTCAACACTAACACAAGTGCGAAAAGTGGGTTTTCCACACTAATACAAGTGCAAAAGTGGTTTCCTGCACCAACACAAGTGCGAAAAGTGGTTTTTCAACACTAACACAAGTGCGAAAAGTGGTTTTTCAACACTAACACAATTGCGAAAAGTGGTTTTTCAACACTAACACAAGTGCGAAAAGTGGTTTTTCCACACTAATACAAGTGCAAAAGTGGTTTCCTGCACCAACACAAGTTCGAAAAGTGGTTTTTTCAACACTAACACAAGTGCGAAAAGTGGTTTTTCAACACTATCACAAGTGCAAAAAGTGTTTTTTCCACACTAATACAAGTGCAAAAGTGGTTTCCTGCACCAACACAAGTGCGAAAAGTGGTTTTTCAACACTAACACAAGTGCGAAAAGTGGTTTTTCAACACTAACACAAGTGCGAAAAGTGGTTTTTCAACACTAACACAAGTGCGAAAAGTGGTTTTTCCACACTAATACAAGTGCAAAAGTGGTTTCCTGCACCAACACAAGTGCAAAAAGTGGTTTTTCAACACTAACACAAGTGCGAAAAGTGGTTTTTCAACACTATCACAAGTGCAAAAAGTGTTTTTTCCACACTAATACAAGTGCAAAAGTGGTTTCCTGCACCAACACAAGTAGTGTAATAATGTTGCTTCTGGGACACCTCCGTTTAACATGTGAAATCCCTATCTAATGTCATTTACCCCCTTGTCTTTTTCAAAAATCATAAACACCTCTATTTCTCCCACCCTCATCTTTATGAACCTTTTGTCTGTAGTACCTATCCTTAATGTTGTTCATTAGACCACTCAAACACTACAAATATTTGTTTTCTCTTATAGACCTATCATCCTTCTTCTACATATCATCTGGCAGATTAATCTTTGACCCACTCAAACATTGACCCATTCACTTCCATATTAATTCTTTCCCTCCCTCATTGCCCCTAAACACCTATATTTCTCTCACCCTGTTCTTTACGAACCTTCTAACCTTTTGACATGTTATCCTTATTCATTAGACCACTTAAACACCTGTGATCCTTCTGACCTCATGGACCTTTTAACCTTTTACTCTTAATATCATCTGGTGAATATAACCCACTCAAACAACGACCCTACAAATATTTGTTTATGCGTGGGAAATAATTTAATTCTCCTACAACTCTCTTCACCATCTAATATATTAACAAAAAATATGTTTGAGTTTGGTTCTTTATTAAGATATTTTAACTGAGCTAAGATAAAATGGTAAACCTCCCTCAATGTTCTTGCTTGAGCGCCTCCAGTGCCACATACCATTTTTAAATTAAAGTATATATTTTCCTGACAACCATCAAAGTTTTCCGTCCACTCAAAAATATTTCCATCTTTTTTACCCAATTCACCGGTATTTAAATTAATTCTCTTATTTGTTTTGTGAACTTTTTTACCAGTTGCCTTTTCAATTATACCTATTTGATATTTTTCACATTCATTATGTTTTCCATTTATATACCAAGGTTGATTACACCTCCACTCTTTAGTCTGGTTGATACTTGGTTCTATCATTTATATAATAGTAAAAAAGGCGGCGGTAGCCCATTAAAATCCCCAACCCCCCCCCTTTTTAACTTATCACTTATATATATCTTATCACTTATATATATCTTATCACTTATGTATATCTTATCACTTATATATATATCTTATCACTTATATATATATCTTATCACTTATATACTTATATAACCATAAGGGAGACTATCAATTCCATTTTCTAAAATAAACCTCTTATCATCAAAAGCCCCCAATGCTTTCTTATTTATCTCTTCTGAATATAATTGATGTTTATAACTTCTTATTCCATTAATCTTTCTAAACTCTTCTTTCTTTGTTGTTAAACAGTTATAATAATCCTTAAAGTTTATTGTTTCTTTAATAACATTTTTCTTTACACCTTTTAACTTCTTATCAGTCTTTTCAACGTTATTCACAATGTATTTATAAGCATAAGCCTTTGACCTCAATCCCACAAATTCACTCATAACATTTCCTCCTAATTCATCCTTGAACTTTCCAATCACCTTTTTATTTTTAGAAGAGAACAACTCACTCTCTGGACTGTAATTACTCGTGTCATAGATATTAATGTCTCTTTTCATGTCTGAATAAACATCGTTGGTATTAATTTTCAAAATAAAACTATCTGTATCCATATAAAGTAGATTAACATCATTTTGATATTTCTTCCTCAAGTTATTATAAAAGTAATCATACATTAATGACTTTGATAAATCAAGAATTGTTGTTCCAATATAAATAGGTTTGTTCATTTCAATACTCTCTTTAATCAAATGGATCGCACAAAAGTTCTCAGTAAAGACCTCAGCTCGAGTAAAACTCGGTCTATTAATTAATTTTGATGCTTGTTCCCAAGATGTTGATAGTCTGATATTTTGTCTTTTCCTCACATTCTCCATAGTCTTACCAAAGACCGCATTATTCATCAATTTATAAAAGTCTTTCTCAAAATCTGTTTTTGACTCTGTTCTTCTTTGTGTATTAAAATCAATGTACCCCTTTAACCAATGACTTTGATTGAACTTTAGAACCCTATGGATCTTCTCTACTCTTAGACCTTTTGATAAATATTGTCGCAAATTTCTTTGGTGTAGAACATAATTTTTCTTGTTATATAATGTAGTAAGTAATTTTTCTGTTGATTCACCTATATCAAACGATCGTTGATAATCACTCAACCATTCTTTCTTTGGACTTGCTTTCTCACAAGCAAATGGGAGATCTTTGTGTAGGTTATGGAGTTCCTCTGGATATTTTAAATCAATTTCAAAATAATAACCAACTTTTTCTTCATCCAATTCTTTTTGTGTAGAGATACATACATCTTGTAAAACGTTTTTGTAGTCTTTTTCCTTTACCCATCTAAGTTTTCCATAAGGAAGAGCCTGAGACATTGCCCAGCCATACAGGTTGTTCGCGTCATAGTACATCAAGTAAGAACTCTCTTTCGTTGGATCATAATTTGGAAGATATTTGTTATTTGCTTTTGCGTATCTACTCGAGCAGACTTGTGAAATTCCACCTCTTTTTGCCTTTTCAATCATCAAAAGCATATCAACATCGGTTATCAAATCCAAATCTTGTTTTGTCATTTTCAACATCGCACTCCAGGCCAATCCAGGTGCTGTGTAGTAGTGAGCAGGATCCAATCCATATCCAGTGCGACAAACAGATCTAAAGGCTTCAAATACATCGGCCAATAAAAGCACATCAGTTTTGAGATACAAATCGTGATACTCGCCAAGATTCTTGATGTTATATTTTTCCCAAACATTTTGTGCGTGTACATAATCTGTATCAGATATATGACTATTATTTAATTTGTTATAGAAATTTTCTTTTGAAGGAAGTTGTGTTTCATTGAATCTCTCAAATGAGTCCATATAGTCATAGGGGTAAATTCCCTTTTGTGTTAGAAAATCTTTATCTAAAAAATACTCTGAAAGACATGGAAACTCTTTTAGATTTTGAACCAAGTTAACCAATGGACTTGCCATGAATTTAAATGTATCAAGAAATCTGATATGAGTAATAGGAGATGTGTGAATTGTTTTTGTGAATGAAATGTATTTCTGATCCGTGTTTGGAATTGCTGAGATACTTCCAGAAGTCTTTGAGAGTTCCTTGATAAATAGATGTGTATCATAATGAGCGTTGTTATGAAGAAAGACAGGAATGAAAGAGGGGAGTTGATAATTAATATTACAACTTTGATGAGCCGGACCTCTATATTTACCAGTGAGATGACAATGGTCTCTAACCTTTAGACCTTTACCAATTTTCTCCTCACAAATATGACAGACATTGTTTTTTATAAATTCCCTTTTTTCTTTACTTGTTAAGGACATTGGTTTATTGGTTTCTCTCATTATCTTGGTTAATCGAACACAGTCTTTTTCTAGTCGTTTCACAAACTCCTCTGGGGTATTTGAGCCTCTATACATCTCTAACTTGTTATATTTATCACCAACGGATGATTTGATATAATAACAAAAACCACAAGGAGTATGTTTTTGATATTTATTTGTGTATGATTCTTTTGGATCTTGAGAAGCAGTATCAATTTTTTCTAAAATACTTTCAAAATCAGCATATATAACAAATGGATGTTTGATCTTTTTATTTTCATCTTTGAATGTGATCTTTGAGCCTTCTTTAGGCATATTGATTACCGTTGATTTATGTTCGCCACAATAATTTGAATGTTTATCTAATCTTTCTTGTGAATTGAAGAAGTTAAGACAACGCAAACAAATATATATTTTATTTGTTCTCTTACAGACTTGTGGTTTTATTAATTTAGCAATATCTTTGATGTATGTATAATGTGAATTTTCGTCTGAATTAAAATATAGAAGATTAATATGAGTTTGTTTACAATTGTCAGAAAGCTTTAAAACCTGAATGTTGTTTGTTTCTGTTAGACCATAAACATTAACTGATAAATTATTCATCTTTTCAAATTTAGGAATATCATTTAAAGTCATCGGAAACTTTAGATCTTTCGTATTTAATGTATTCTCATATTTTTTATAATGAGATACTCTTTCATCATGAAAATGTGGAGGATGTAAGTGTGCTAAAATAGACCAGAGAAAACATTTATTGTCTTTATTTTTGATATTGATAACTGCTTTTCTATTTTTGATAACACTGGGTAAATCAATGTAAGAAGAAGCTTTTAGAGGATCTGATTTAAGAATATGAATGTCTATGTAAATAATTTTTCCTATATTGAATCCACTTCCTACGATTGAATTATCCACATCTTGCTCTTGTTTAATAAGTTCATCATAGACTCCTGATGTTTTAAAATCTTGATATGAAGATATAAAGTGTGGCTCAGTTCTCATGTATGGTGCATCTATAACTCCTTCATCCTTTGTCATTTCTAATTTTACTCCCATATAAAATTTAAGTGGTTTCATTTCCTTTAGTGTTTTTTCAATCAACGTTTGAACAGCAGGTTTAACTATTTCTACAGCATCAACTATAGACTCTGGTTCAGGAGGTTTGAAGTTAAAGACTCTTATTTTAATATGTCCTTTGAATGCTCCATCAGAGTTTTTAGTTGTGATAAAATTTGATAAATGTAGATTTGTTTTAAGATGTATTTTGAAGCCTTTCTTGAGGATATTTTTATTACATGTAGAACAGTGTTTTGTTTCAGGTGGAAGAGGGGAAAGTTTGTTTAAAATGTTGTATGTATGTTTTGCGGTGAGAATATGTTGTTTATAATATTTTACTTCCTTCTCGCAAGTATCACAATAAACCATATTTATAGCGTGAGAAAACGTGGTGTTTTATATATATCACTGTGCTTAAAATAAAACACTTTTGAGCTTTACAGCTCCGTTTTATATATATCGCTGTGCTTAAACTAAAACACTTTTTCACTCAGAATCATCTAAGTCATAACTATCACATGAATACTCAGAATCATACTCAGAGTCATCAATAAAGCTACTCTCATAACTATCATTTGAGCACAAACTATTAGTATCATAACTATCATCTGTGTTCAATGAAATACTATCATCACCATCGTCCAAGTTCAATGAAATACTATCATCACTATCGTCTGAGTTCAATGAAATAGTAAAATCTTCACTGCTGTATTGACTCATATTTAATTAGCAAGAAAAATATTCCCATCAATATCTATATACTTTCTTTCATTAACAGATTCAATCTCTACAATTTTTATATCAAAAGTTATCTTTAAATAATCTCTAACTATCATAGAACGAAATGACATTTCACCAGAAATATTAACATCATTCATTTTACTTAGATCTACACCCTTTGGATTATTAAAGAAAATACAAATGTCTCCTCTAGAATTATTAATGGTCTTATCATTCTTTTTCAAAGTATCGTGGTCAATCACTTTTTCAAGCTTTGAATAAATTGCCAGGAGTAGAGGAGAAACTTTTGTTAGATTTACTTTAATGGATGTCTTTCCAGGTATAGTTAGAGCTCTTCCTTTAAATGAAATAGAGGGGCTCATGTTATTTTCCATAACTGGTTTTACCCAAAAATTTCCATATTTATCTTTGTTCAATTTAACATCTTTGACATATTTTTCTATATCTTCCACCGAAGTAGAGATTGATTGAAATTTGTCTTTTGTGCTTTGAAACATTGTATTTATTAATGAATAAACTTGCGTTTAGTTTAAGTAAAAATTTACCACATAAATATGATAAGTTCTGAAGGATATTTAGAATTTCCAGACTCTCCATATGATAAATTAGAGAATTGTCCGGCTTGTGATAGAGTGGGGCTTAATGATGAGGATTCATATAAACAATGTATTTTCTGTGATTTAATTTTAATTAATGATAATAAGAAATATAAAAAATATATAACTCTTTTAAATTAGAACCAAAAATGAATTACTTTACAAGATTAATAAGAGAGATGAATGTTAAGTATTGTGATGATAATACACCATTTCTTTCAAGGGAAGAGACTAATTGTATTGAGGAAATGTATAAGGGTTTAATGATATTTATTATTCAAAATAATTTTAATGGAAATGTTAATACAAGATACTATATAAATAAAATAATGGATTATTTTGAAATTAAACCCGAACTCAGGATAAAATATAGAGTTTCTCAAATAGCTCAAAAAAAGTTGGATAACTTGTTTTCCAAATATATAAATGAATGATTTTTTACCCGTTTGGGAAAATAAGATAAAATTTAATAACCATAAAAACATTCCAAATTCATTGAGATGTCTAATAGTTGGTTCAAGCGGATGTGGAAAAACCTGTTTACTTTTAAAGATGCTCCTTGGTTCTAATTTTTTAGATTATGATAATTTAATAATTTTTACAAAGTCAAGTTTTCAACCCGAGTATCAACTACTCTCACAGGGTTTTAATGCGGGTCTTAAAAAGGAAGACATTATCGGTTTATTTAAACTTCAAAACAAACTAAATGATTATAATATTGATGATATAATACAATTATTTTGTGATACACAGAAATCAAAATCGAAACCCATAACTTGTATTCTCAGTGATAATACGGATGATATACCTTCACCTCAAGATTTAGATAAATCAAAAAAGAACCTTGTCATCTTTGATGATTGTGTTAATGAGAGAAACCAAACAGTAATGGATAGCTACTATACAAGAGGGAGACATTCTTCTTGTAATTGTATATATCTTAGTCAATCATATTTTCAACTCCCTCGACGCTCAATAAGAAACAATGCCAATACTTTTATTTTATTTAAGTTAAATTCAATAGATGTAAATAATTTTTGGAGAGATAATTGCTCTACGTTATGTAGTAAAAAAGAATTTGAAAATTATATGAAACACACGATTGGAAAATATAAATATATTGTTGTGAAACAAGATGAGATACTAAATGATATTTTTCAATAAATAAATACAGAAAATGAATACTGAAGAAAGAGAAAGAAAGTTTAAGGAACATCAACAATTAGTTTCAAAAGTTGTTAAACAACAGGAAGAGATAAAGAAGAAACGGAGACAGAAACTAACTGGTGAAGAAGCCTTTGAAAGAAAACAAGAGAAATTCTTTAAACCACTTTTGAAAACTCAACACCCTACAGTTCCCACGGTAGAATTTACTCCGAAAAAACTTCAAATGCTCAAAGATTTTAGTCAGATAACAAAACAAGAACTTGGTGAATTAGAATATGATGATGAGGGATTATTTCGGAAACTTGAGCAGGTAAATCAACCCCCTAATTATGTTGTGGAAGCTCTTCAAAACAATGAATATTCTGCGGGTTCAAAAACCAGAGCAGGTCTCATTCCAACAGAAGAACCAGCAGTGTTTCATCTTGTGGAAGAAAAGGTATTGATATTTAATGATGAATTGATGTTCTTGAGTTCTACTCAACCAAATGTTAAATTAACTCCAAGATTAATGTTTCTTCTAACAAACCCCGGATTCAGCGGTTCAAAATATTTTGAGGAACCACTTGATATGGAAAGAGAGGAAGATAGGGTATATATTGAGTTGTTAAATACACTTGATTATGGAGTTTCTGTTGCTGGTAAAAGTAAGAAGAATGAGAAGGAGAAACATATTATTGATGCTTTAAGTAAGCTTGGTTCGGGTGTTAGTTTTCTTCCAAATGACCCATCACAATTAGTTAATAGGCTATTATTGTTATTAGGTAGTAAGAAGGCTGGAAACAACAATTGTTTTAATGAATCCTCAGCCATTTTAGATCAGTTGATGAACATGAAAATAATTAATAAATGTCAATACAAAGATATTTTATTAGATATTAAATAAGATGAGAAGCACAATTCTTAGTTTTAATTTCACAACGAGCGATTACACAGCTTCATTCCCTTACCCACTACAACTTGACCCCCTTACCTCATATGAGGCATCTTTGTTGTCAATGGAAACTTACAATACCCTTTTTAATATCACAGAGAAAAACAACAAGTTTAGTTATAATCCAGGCACTGCCTACAAAACTATAACTGTTTCACCTGGAGCTTACGAGATTTCTCAAATATCTTCAGAAGTCTCTCGCCTTATGAAAGAAAAAGGTGATGAACCAAAAAATATTGTAATAGATATTCAAACACACACTTCAAAATCAACTATTAAACTGAAAAATAATTATAAAGTTGATTTCACGATTGAAAATTCGTTCAGAGAGCTATTGGGTTTCTCTTCAAAAAAGATTGAAAATAACGGGACGTTTTACAGTGATAATGTTATCCAAATATCCTCCGGTATAAATTCAGTATTAATTCATTGTGATTTGATTGATGGTGCTTATAACGATGGAATAAGAACAAATACAATATTTTCATTCAGTGCATACTCAACCCCGATTGGTTATAAATTTAATATGGAACCAAAAAATCTTGTCTATTTACCTGTGTCAGGAAAAACCATATACAGAGTAAATTTTAGGATAACCGACCAAGATAATCGTATGATATCCTTTAATGATGAAATTATATCCATCAGAATTCACCTACGTGAAGTTTTTCAATAAATAAATAATGGTTATTGTAAGAAAACACGAGTTGGGAAAATATAAAATAATTACAGGGGAGGGCATGTTCCTTTCACCAGACTATACAAGGTATGTGGGTAAAGGATACTATAAACCTAAGAGACAACGGGGTGTGGGTCATCAATTTCGAAATAAAGGAGATGGGATAATTGATACTCTAATGGGTATTGGTTCAACCATTCTTAAACATAAAGACCTAATTGGTTCAACTGCTTCTCTCATGGGAAATGTAGCAGGTGTTGTAAAGAGTATAAAAGATGCTCAAAAGGAGTCCCATAAATTACAAGCAATCAAAGAAATTAAAAAAGGTAAAACTCAACTATCTTCACAAGAACGACAAAAAATCATTAAAATACTTGGGTCAGGGTTTCAACAATTTTAATACTATATAAATACAAGTATGGAAGCGATTGATAGTATCTATGATTTGGATGATACGATTATCATTTCAAACTCTACTAAAAAGGAAGACTATTTTAAGGTAAATGCTATTACAGGAACCGACTGGAATTCAAACGGAACAAAAAGTTTTGAAATAAATAATCAACAAACTTACTTGAATATAGCTGATAGTTTCTTGCTGTGTAAATTTAAATTCACTAAGGCTGCGAATAATACTAATGCTACACTCGTAAATGATTTCTTCTGGAAAATGTTTGACAGTGTTCGCCTGTATATTGGAACACAAGAGGTTGAAGCGGTTGATTATGTCTCTGCTACATCTGAAATGATGAAATTTACACTATATTCGTTTGGTGATAGAATGGGTAAGGGAGCTGTTGAAGGCTTTATTCCTGATATGTCAACGGGAACAAACACAGACCCTGGTTATAGTCAAAGGAAGTCAATGTATAATGATGACGCAAAAGCTGAGAATAGTTTTACCGTAGCAGTACCTCTTAAAGGTATATTTGGATTTTGTGATTATGATAAAGTTTTGTATGGTCTTAAAATTAGATTTCAACTACAAAGGAATGATAATGTAAATAGATTGCTTTTTGGGGCTGAAAATGCTTTTGGCGACAATAATAAATTTGTTATTAATGATTTGTGTTGGTATATCAATGAATATACTCCTAATCTTAAAACGGAGGAGATGTTAAATAGAAGACTTAACTCAAAGAAACCGCTAAATGTATCATACCTTAAAAGAAGATGTCAACACGTTAAACTGGAACACACTACCTACACTTGGAATTTGGGTGTTCTTGAAGGAAAGCCACGATACCTATGGCTCATTTTTAAAAAACCAGATGGAGAGGAGGGTACTAATAAGAATAATGCGCTGAGTGATAATGCTAAGGTGAAACAACTTCGGGTTTCTCTTGATGGCACATTTTATCCGCGAGATAGATTGGAAATTGATTGGGAAAAAAATGATTATGCGGAAGCCTACAAGTCCTACCAAAAAGTGTGTGAAAGTAATGGTAATAATGATCCTATTTTGGATATGGTTGCATTTAAAGGTTTATATACAATCTACGCAATTGACCTGAGTTCTCAAAAGGAAACTATAAAGTCTAATCGAGTGGATACTTCTCTATACATTGAAAGAGGGGAGAATGAAGAAGTTGATGCTTATTGTTTGCTTTTGGAGGAAACAGAATTACAGATTAATACAGATAATGGTGTTATGATTAATATCACATAGGTTTTTTCTCATAAATAAATGGTAGGGGTATATGTTAATCAAATCAATCTTAATAAATTCACATCTTGTATTCAAAATCAAAAGCCTTGTATTATTAATGTTAATACAATTCAAAGAAAAGGAGCTGTAAGAATTGATGTTTTACTCACACACACACAAGTAAAAACACTAAATGATGTTGGATCACTTAAAATTAAAATGACGAAACCTATGTTAAAGAAATATTCAATAGACGAGTCAAGAGGAGGATTTCTCCCGTTTCTAATTCCTTTATTTGCTGGTTTAAGTGCGGCGGGAGCATTGACTGGTGGTATTTCAGCAGCGGTAAAAACTGCTAACGAAAGGAAGGCACAACTAAAAGCTCAAAAAGAATTGGAAAGACATAACAAGGAGTTGGAGAAACAAATTAGTGGAAGTGGTGTAATTGTAGATTTTGCTCAAAAACTTGAAAGTCTACCTGATAAAGCTAGATTGTTGGTTGGTGATATGCTTTCCTCTATCGCTCAAGCGGGTGTTAAACTAACTAAACGGGGTAATGGATTGTATCTTTCTCATAAATAAATGGATAAATGGTTTAAACAATTTGGAAAGAATACAACGTCAAATATAGAACTAGCCAAGTATTGTAAAACACTAAAAATTGATAATGTGGTAATCTGTATGAGAGATGAATTAATACATATAAATAAGAATACAAAGAATATTATTATGAATTTAGACACACAGAATGGTTCTCATTGGGTTTGTATTCATAATAGTCAGGATAAATATTATTTTGATAGTTATGGTATGCCACCACCTGTTGAAGTAATACAATTCTTACAGAATGGTGTTTATCAAACATTTCAAGTTCAAGAAATTAATTCTAAATGTTGTGGTCAATTATGTTTATATGTATTATTTCAACTCAACAATAATGAAAATTTTTATGATATCATTTTTAATCTAATATAAATGACTTATGTTGGAAAAGATGGTTCTATCTTTGGAAAATCCTCTCAGGATATTGATTTATCAAATTATTATACAAAGGCACAGGCTGAACGACAAAAATATAGTGTAAGTAAAAATATTAATATGAAGAATACTTATAAATTAATCAATTATCCAAACCCTACAGATGCGAATGACTTAATTAGATTAAGTGATTTATCACAATATATATTTTTAAAGAAAACAGCACGTTTTGTGAAAGAAGTAAAATTTACAACCACAACACCTGGTTATACTGACCATACACCTTTCCTCATTGAATTTAACTACCTGCTTACAATTGAATTTTATAAAGAAGGACATTTAGTTAATATGCGAATTAATAAATGGGGGTATGATATGCCTGATTTAGGGTATAATTGGTCTTTTTCAATAAACATAGAAGACCTACATGATTTAAATCAGTCTCGTAAAGAAGAATATTATCCACTTGGTGAGGATAAGGATTTATGTGGAAGTACAATTAGTAAACAACAAATACGTGATTTTAAGAAAAGAAAAATATATGATAGTATAGCGATGGTTCGCATGACAAAGAAGGAAGGTAATGAGATAAGGATAGAAAGCCGAGGAATACAAACCGATTTGGTAGTGGGAAGATGGGGTGGTATTACCTGTCATAATATTAATCTCACATATATTTCTGATACATAAATGGCAGGAAGAAGACTACAAGAGAATTATAATTTTTGTATTCAAGGATACCTACAAGAAAAGGGTGCTCGGTATTACATACCTTATGATTTGGAGCATATACATGGGAATTTTGTCATTAAAAACTGGCCTTATACTGATATTGTTAAACCCACAAATAGAGACTTGTTTAAAATATTAAATAAAAATGAACTTCTCAAAGTTATGAAATATAAAACTCTTTTAGAAATCGTCAACAAATCTTATTGGTATCCTATTATGAGAAAAATAATTATAGATACAAGAATATCTCAAAATCCAGATGAGTATATGTAT
Organism: Myxine glutinosa; assembly: GCF_964187855.1. Lineage (NCBI taxonomy): Eukaryota > Metazoa > Chordata > Myxini > Myxiniformes > Myxinidae > Myxine > Myxine glutinosa. The sequence goes on along the minus strand of NW_027617658.1, from coordinate 74,694 downwards.
AATATTCTTTGGGGTTCAAACTCAAGGGTAGCAAGGGATGAGGAAGGAGTTGAAGAAGAGAAGGAGGAAAGAGAGAAAAAGGAGAAGGAGGAAAGGGAGAGGGAGGAGAAGGAGGAGAGGGAGAAAAAGGAGGAGAAGGAGGAGAGGGAGAAAAATGAGAAGGAGGAAAGGGAGAAAAGGGAGAAGGAGGAAAGGGAGAAAAGGGAGAAAAAGGAGAAGGAGGAGAGGGAGAAAATGGAGGAGGAGGAGAGGGAGCAAAGAGAGAGGGAGGAAAAATATAAAAAGATGGAAATCATTGAGATTCATAAAAGATTGAGTGTATTAAAGCAAATAAATCAATCTCAACGCACCGAAGAGGAAATTAAAGAATTAACAACTCTTATGAAGATAATGGTTTCAAAAATAAGAACGTCAATGTCTTCAATTTCAGGGAGGAGATTTAAACGAGAAAGTGGTGAAGAAGAAGAAGAAGAAGAAGGAAAAGATTATGTGATTGATGATGTTGGTGTCATTGACTTTAGTTAGTTTTTATTTGTAAATAAATGGAGGAGAGAGTGAAGGCATTCCTTAGGATTCTTTATGTTTTAAAAATAAAGATTGAAATGTATATGTTGAAAACCAAAAAGGTTTTGATACTCTGTCGGAATTTTTCTGATAAATAAATATGAGTTATTGTCTCAAATGTAAAAAGAAAACTAAATCTAAAAATATCTCTTATGTTAAAGCTAAAAATAATAGAGTTTATCAAAAAGGAATATGTCAAGTATGTGGCTCTAAAAAGTGCCAATTCATCTCTCCTAAAAGAGGAGGAGACATACAAAAGTTTCTGTCAGGAAGTAAATTTACAACAACTGGAATTCCAGGGGAATTACACCTTCCAGGGTATTCTTTCTGTGGTCCAGGAACAAACTTGGATAAAAGATTAGATGAGGCTGACAATCCTAAACCTTGGTCTAAACCTACAAATAGGGTTGACGAAGTGTGTATGAAGCATGATATTGCTTATGGGAAAACCACTACGTTGACTGAAAAACATAAAGCCGACAGCGAAATGTTGTATAATTTGTCTTTGATACAAAATCCAACGTTGAGAGAGAAAGTTGATAGGTTTATTGTGAGAAATTTGATAAATGCTAAATTGAAACTTGGTCTTGGTTATTCCTCAAAAAACTATTAGGCTCTAATGATGTCATCAAGACTGAGGAGCTTTTGGCTGAAGAATTACACAAACCTATAATCACAAAGTTTAAAAGAAGGAAGGTTTATTCTAAATACACTGACCACATATGGTCCGCTGATTTAATTGAATTGAATAATGACAGGGGATACAGGTATGCTTTAACCGTTATTGATTTGAGGAGTAGATTTGCCTGGGTTGTCCCTTTAAAAAATAAAAGGGGTGATACTTTAATGTTAGCCTTTAAGCTAATATTTGATCGGGATAAAAGGAAACCAAAGAAGTTATGGACTGATGAGGGAACAGAGTTCTATAACAAAATATTCATGAAATTTCTTAAGGGGAAGGGTATTAAATTATACAGCACCTTTAATGAAGGAAAGGCAGTTGTTATTGAGCGTTTTAATCGTACTTTAAAAGAGAAATTATATAAAAAATTCACACAACTCGGTTCTCAAAAATGGGTGTATTTAATTCAGGATATTGTAGATAATTACAATAATACAGTTCATTCATCAACACAATCAAAACCATCAGAAACATTTACAAAATTAGAATATGAAAAGGAGATTAATTTGAGAAAGCCCAAGTTTAAAGTTGGTGATATTGTAAGAATATACAAATGGAAAAGTCATTTTGAGAAAGGTTATACACAAAAATGGACTCGTGAATTATTTAAAATCATTGATGTAATGGATACAGTCCCTTGGACCTACAAATTATATGATTTAAATGGAGAAGAAATCTTGGGTTCATTTTACTCACAAGAATTACAAAAAACACAAGTAAGCAGATAATACCCTTGAAAATAATAAATAAATAAATAAAATGTAATGGGGATACGTTTTTAAATCTGTGAACCCCAAACACAGAATCCCACAACTTTTTAGTTGGGGCTTAACTTTTGTGTGTGTATAATGGGGATACGTTTTTAAATCTGTGAACCCCAAACACAGAATCCCACAACTTTTTAGTTGGGGCTTAACTTTTGTGTGTGTATAATGGGGATACGTTTTTAAATCTGTGAACCCCAAACACAGAATCCCACAACTTTTTAGTTGGGGCTTAACTTTTGTGTGTGTATAATGGGGATACGTTTTTAAATCTGTGAACCCCAAACACAGAATCCCACAACTTTTTAGTTGGGGCTTAACTTTTGTGTGTGTATAATGGGGATACGTTTTTAAATCTGTGAACCCCAAACACAGAATCCCACAACTTTTTAGTTGGGGCTTAACTTTTGTGTGTGTATAATGGGGATACGTTTTTAAATCTGTGAACCCCAAACACAGAATCCCACAACTTTTTAGTTGGGGCTTAACTTTTGTGTGTGTATAATGGGGATACGTTTTTAAATCTGTGAACCCCAAACACAGAATCCCACAACTTTTTAGTTGGGGCTTAACTTTTGTGTGTGTGTGTATGTGCGAGTGAGTCATAATAATATACAAACCCTAACCCAACCCAAGCCCTAACCCAACCCCATCCCTAACCCAAACCCATCCCTAACCCAACCCATCCCTAACCCAACCCCATCCCTAACCCAACCCCATCCCTAACCCAACCCCATCCCTAACCCAACCCCATCCCTAACCCAACCCCATCCCTAACCCAACCCCAACCCTAACCCAACCCCATCCCTAACCCAACCCCATCCCTAACCCAACCCATCCCTAACCCTCACATTCAAAATCCCAACCCTAACCCAATCCCATCCCTAACCCAACCCCAACCCTAACCCTCACATTCAAAATCCCAACCCTAACCCAACCCATCCCTAACCCAACCCCATCCCTAACCCAACCCCATCCCTAACCCAACCCCAACCCTAACCCTCACATTCAAAATCCCAACCCTAACCCAACCCCATCCCTAACCCTCACATTCAAAATCCCACCCAAACCCTAACATAATCTTTCTTTTCTTCTTTTTTAAATACGTATTTCTTTTTTTTTTTTTCCGCTTCCTCCAATTCTGTCTTTCAAGGCTTTTAAGTTTGAAGAAGTAGAAATGGGAAGAAAGAATTTTCCAGCATTTTCTTCCTCGAACTTTCTTGATATTGCTTAAATCAAGCGTCATTAAATAAAGAACATTGTTCATTGCTTTAGAATCCAAAGAGTCTCCAAGAGGAACCCCACAGGTAGAGTCTCCAAAATAAAACCAACTTTCCAAGTTCCCAAGGTATAACCACATTCCTGTTGAGCCTCCAAGATAGGTATCACATTCCGAGTCATCAAAACAAAACCCCCATTCCGAGTCTCCAAAAATATAACCATCTTTCCAAGTCCCCAAGGTAAAACCACAATTTTCAGAAATTTGTGGGTCTCCAATGTATGACTTGTATTCTGGCTCATCAAGGTAGAACTTGTTCAGTGGGTTTTGTTTTGATAACTCACAACAAGTATCATCATGGTAAAACTCTTTTTCAGGATTTTGTGGATCTCCAAGGTATAACTCTTTGGCTGGGTCATCAAGGTAGAACTCGTTCTGGGGGTCTTGGTTGTTCAAAATGTCTTCAAACAAAAAAATAACTTCATCCCAAGTTGTGTTAAAAGCAGAATTTTCATTTCGTATCTCAGATACAATTTCCTGTGAAAGAAAATAACAATGTATTAATTTAATACAATATTTTTTATTTGTATAAATCAAGCTCTATGAATATTAAAATAAACTTTGTTAACTCTTACACGAGTCTCATCTTAAAAAAAAAAAAAAAATTAAATAAATAAATAAATAAATAAACAAACTTACCTCCATTGATAAGAGGTTCGAGTCCAGTTCATCAATCTGAAGGTTGAGTTCTACACAGGTAGTAGGACTCCATGGAATAGCAAAGTTATCCCATTCCATTTCGGCATAGTAGTCCATTCTCAAGTGAAGCAGAAAGCATGTTTGAAAAAGCCTGTGTGGTCGGTGCCTTTTATAAGGACTGGGTGTGTCTTCCTGTGGAAATTCCCTGGGCGTGTCTTAACTGGAAATGATGTGATGGAAATTCCCTGAAAATGATGTAATGTATTACCTGGAAATGATACAATGCTGAAGAGTTTATAAAGTGGGTGGGACTTAACAAAAGTGGGAGGAGCTTAGCAAAAGTGGGCGGGGCTTAGTAAAAAGTGGGCGTGGCTTCACAAAAAGTGGGCGGGCTTAGTAAAAAATGGGCGTGGTTTACCAAAAAGTGGGCGGACCTTACCAAAAAATGGTATGTGGCACTGGAGGCGCTCAAGCAAGAACATTGAGGGAGGTTTACCATTTTATCTTAGCTCAGTTAAAATATCTTAATAAAGAACCAAACTCAAACATATTTTTTGTTAATATATTAGATGGTGAAGAGAGTTGTAGGAGAATTAAATTATTTCCCACGCATAAACAAATATTTGTAGGGTCGTTGTTTGAGTGGGTTATATTCACCAGATGATATTAAGAGTAAAAGGTTAAAAGGTCCATGAGGTCAGAAGGATCACAGGTGTTTAAGTGGTCTAATGAATAAGGATAACATGTCAAAAGGTTAGAAGGTTCGTAAAGAACAGGGTGAGAGAAATATAGGTGTTTAGGGGCAATGAGGGAGGGAAAGAATTAATATGGAAGTGAATGGGTCAATGTTTGAGTGGGTCAAGGATTAATCTGCCAGATGATATGTAGAAGAAGGATGATAGGTCTATAAGAGAAAACAAATATTTGTAGTGTTTGAGTGGTCTAATGAACAACATTAAGGATAGGTACTACAGACAAAAGGTTCATAAAGATGAGGGTGGGAGAAATAGAGGTGTTTATGATTTTTGAAAAAGACAAGGGGGTAAATGACATTAGATAGGGATTTCACATGTTAAACGGAGGTGTCCCAGAAGCAACATTATTACACTACTAACACAAGTGCGAAAAGTGGTTTTTAAACACTAACACAAGTGCGAAAAGTGGTTTTTCAACACTAACACAAGTGCGAAAAGTGGTTTTTCCACACTAATACAAGTGCAAAAGTGGTTTCCTGCACCAACACAAGTGCAAAAAGTGGTTTTTCAACACTAACACAAGTGCGAAAAGTGGTTTTTCAACACTAACACAAGTGCGAAAAGTGTTTTTCCACACTAATACAAGTGCAAACGTGGTTTCCTGCACCAACACAAGTGCGAAAAGTGGTTTTTCAACACTAACACAAGTGCGAAAAGTGGTTTTTCAACACTATCACAAGTGCAAAAAGTGTTTTTTCCACACTAATACAAGTGCAAAAGTGGTTTCCTGCACCAACACAAGTGCGGAAAGTGGTTTTTCAACACTAACACAAGTGCAAAAAGTGGTTTTTCAACACTAACATAAGTGCGAAAAGTGGTTTTTCCACACTAATTCAAGTGCAAAAGTGGTTTCCTGCACAAACACAAGTGCGAAAAGTGGTTTTTCAACACTAACACAAGTGCGAAAAGTGGTTTTTCAACACTAACACAAGTGCGAAAAGTGGTTTTTCAACACTAACACAGGTGCGAAAAGTGATTTTTCCACACTAATACAAGTGCAAAAGTGGTTTCCTGCACCAACACAAGTGCGAAAAGTGGTTTATCAACACTAACACAAGTGCGAAAAGTGGTTTTTCAACACTAACACAAGTGCGAAAAGTGGTTTTTCCACACTAATACAAGTGCAAAAGTGGTTTCCTGCACCAACACAAGTGCGAAAAGTGGTTTTTCAACACTAACACAAGTGCGAAAAGTGGTTTTTCAACACTAACACAAGTGCGAAAAGTGGTTTTTCAACACTAACACAAGTGCGAAAAGTGGTTTTTCCACACTAATACAAGTGCAAAAGTGGTTTCCTGCACCAACACAAGTTCGAAAAGTGGTTTTTTCAACACTAACACAAGTGCGAAAAGTGGTTTTTCAACACTATCACAAGTGCAAAAAGTGTTTTTTCCACACTAATACAAGTGCAAAAGTGGTTTCCTGCACCAACACAAGTGCAAAAAGTGGTTTTTCAACACTAACACAAGTGCGAAAAGTGGTTTTTCAACACTAACACAAGTGCGAAAAGTGGTTTTTCAACACTAACACAAGTGCGAAAAGTGGTTTTTCCACACTAATACAAGTGCAAAAGTGTTTCCTGCACCAACACAAGTGCGAAAAGTGGTTTTTCAACACTAACACAAGTGCGAAAAGTGGTTTTTCAACACTATCACAAGTGCAAAAAGTGTTTTTTCCACACTAATACAAGTGCAAAAGTGGTTTCCTGCACCAACACAAGTGCGAAAAGTGGTTTTTCAACACTAACTCAAGTGTGAAAAGTGGTTTTTCAACACTATCACAAGTGCAAAAAGTGTTTTTTCCACACTAATACAAGTGCAAAAGTGGTTTCCTGCACCAACACAAGTGCGAAAAGTGGTTTTTCAACACTAACACAAGTGCGAAAAGTGGTTTTTCAACACTAACACAAGTGCGAAAAGTGGTTTTTCCACACTAATACAAGTGCAAAAGTGGTTTCCTGCACCAACACAAGTGCGAAAAGTGGTTTTTCAACACTAACACAAGTGCGAAAAGTGGTTTTTCAACACTATCACAAGTGCAAAAATTGTTTTTTCCACACTAATACAAGTGCAAAAGTGGTTTCCTGCACCAACACAAGTGCGAAAAGTGGTTTTTCAACACTAACACAAGTGCAAAAAGTGGTTTTTCAACACTAACACAAGTGCGAAAAGTGGTTTTTCCACACTAATACAAGTGCAAAAGTGGTTTCCTGCACAAACACAAGTGCGAAAAGTGGTTTTTCAACACTAACACAAGTGCGAAATGTGGTTTTTCAACACTAACACAAGTGCAAAAAGTGGTTTTTCCACACTAATACAAGTGCAAAAGTGGTTTCCTGCACCAACACAAGTGCGAAAAGTGGTTTTTCAACACTAACTCAAGTGCGAAAAGTGGTTTTTCAACACTATCACAAGTGCAAAAAGTGTTTTTTTCACACTAATACAAGTGCAAAAGTGGTTTCCTGCACCAACACAAGTGCGAAAAGTGGTTTTTCAACACTAACACAAGTGCGAAAAGTGGTTTTTCAACACTAACACAAGTGAGAAAAGTGGTTTTTCCACACTAATACAAGTGCAAAAGTGGTTTCCTGCACCAACACAAGTGCGAAAAGTGGTTTTTCAACACTAACACAAGTGCAAAAAGTGGTTTTTCAACACTAACACAAGTGCGAAAAGTGTTTTTCCACACTAATACAAGTGCAAAAGTGGTTTCCTGCACCAACACAAGTGCGAAAAGTGGTTTTTCAACACTAACACAAGTGCGAAAAGTGGTTTTTCAACACTATCACAAGTGCAAAAAGTGTTTTTTCCACACTAATACAAGTGCAAAAGTGGTTTCCTGCACCAACACAAGTGCGAAAAGTGGTTTTTCAACACTAACACAAGTGCAAAAAGTGGTTTTTCAACACTAACACAAGTGCGAAAAGTGGTTTTTCCACACTAATACAAGTGCAAAAGTGGTTTCCTGCACAAACACAAGTGCGAAAAGTGGTTTTTCAACACTAACACAAGTGCGAAAAGTGGTTTTTCAACACTAACACAAGTGCAAAAAGTGGTTTTTCCACACTAATACAAGTGCAAAAGTGGTTTCCTGCACCAACACAAGTGCGAAAAGTGGTTTTTCAACACTAACACAAGTGTGAAAAGTGGTTTTTCAACACTAACACAAGTGCGAAAAGTGGTTTTTCAACACTAACACAAGTGCGAAAAGTGGTTTTTCAACACTAACACAAGTGCGAAAAGTGGTTTTTCCACACTAATACAAGTGCAAAAGTGGTTTCCTGCACCAACACAAGTGCGAAAAGTGGTTTTTCAACACTAACACAAGTGCGAAAAGTGGTTTTTCAAAACTAACACAAATGCAAAAAGTGTTTTTTCCACACTAATACAAGTGCGAAAAGTGGTTTTTCCACACTAATACAAGTGCAAAAGTGGGTTCCTGCACCAACACAAGTTCGAAAAGTGGTTTTTTCAACACTAACACAAGTGCGAAAAGTGGTTTTTCAACACTATCACAAGTGCAAAAAGTGTTTTTTCCACACTAATACAAGTGCAAAAGTGGTTTCCTGCACCAACACAAGTGCGAAAAGTGGTTTATCAACACTAACACAAGTGCGAAAAGTGGTTTTTCAACACTAACACAAGTGCGAAAAGTGGGTTTTCCACACTAATACAAGTGCAAAAGTGGTTTCCTGCACCAACACAAGTGCGAAAAGTGGTTTTTCAACACTAACACAAGTGCGAAAAGTGGTTTTTCAACACTAACACAATTGCGAAAAGTGGTTTTTCAACACTAACACAAGTGCGAAAAGTGGTTTTTCCACACTAATACAAGTGCAAAAGTGGTTTCCTGCACCAACACAAGTTCGAAAAGTGGTTTTTTCAACACTAACACAAGTGCGAAAAGTGGTTTTTCAACACTATCACAAGTGCAAAAAGTGTTTTTTCCACACTAATACAAGTGCAAAAGTGGTTTCCTGCACCAACACAAGTGCGAAAAGTGGTTTTTCAACACTAACACAAGTGCGAAAAGTGGTTTTTCAACACTAACACAAGTGCGAAAAGTGGTTTTTCAACACTAACACAAGTGCGAAAAGTGGTTTTTCCACACTAATACAAGTGCAAAAGTGGTTTCCTGCACCAACACAAGTGCAAAAAGTGGTTTTTCAACACTAACACAAGTGCGAAAAGTGGTTTTTCAACACTATCACAAGTGCAAAAAGTGTTTTTTCCACACTAATACAAGTGCAAAAGTGGTTTCCTGCACCAACACAAGTGCGAAAAGTGGTTTTTAAACACTAACACAAGTGCGAAAAGTGGTTTTTCAACACTAACACAAGTGCGAAAAGTGGTTTTTCCACACTAATACAAGTGCAAAAGTGGTTTCCTGCACCAACACAAGTGCGAAAAGTGGTTTTTCAACACTAACACAAGTGCGAAAAGTGGTTTTTCAACACTAACACAAGTGCGAAAAGTGTTTTTCCACACTAATACAAGTGCAAAAGTGGTTTCCTGCACCAACACAAGTGCGAAAAGTGGTTTTTCAACACTAACACAAGTGCGAAAAGTGGTTTTTCAACACTATCACAAGTGCAAAAAGTGTTTTTTCCACACTAATACAAGTGCAAAAGTGGTTTCCTGCACAAACACAAGTGCGAAAAGTGGTTTTTCAACACTAACACAAGTGCGAAATGTGGTTTTTCAACACTAACACAAGTGCAAAAAGTGGTTTTTCCACACTAATACAAGTGCAAAAGTGGTTTCCTGCACCAACACAAGTGCGAAAAGTGGTTTTTCAACACTAACTCAAGTGCGAAAAGTGGTTTTTCAACACTATCACAAGTGCAAAAAGTGTTTTTTTCACACTAATACAAGTGCAAAAGTGGTTTCCTGCACCAACACAAGTGCGAAAAGTGGTTTTTCAACACTAACACAAGTGCGAAAAGTGGTTTTTCAACACTAACACAAGTGAGAAAAGTGGTTTTTCCACACTAATACAAGTGCAAAAGTGGTTTCCTGCACCAACACAAGTGCGAAAAGTGGTTTTTCAACACTAACACAAGTGCAAAAAGTGGTTTTTCAACACTATCACAAGTGCAAAAAGTGTTTTTTCCACACTAATACAAGTGCAAAAGTGGTTTCCTGCACCAACACAAGTGCGAAAAGTGGTTTTTCAACACTAAAACAAGTGCAAAAAGTGGTTTTTCAACACTAACACAAGTGCGAAAAGTGGTTTTTCCACACTAATACAAGTGCAAAAGTGGTTTCCTGCACAAACACAAGTGCGAAAAGTGGTTTTTCAACACTAACACAAGTGCGAAAAGTGGTTTTTCAACACTAACACAAGTGCAAAAAGTGGTTTTTCCACACTAATACAAGTGCAAAAGTGGTTTCCTGCACCAACACAAGTGCGAAAAGTGGTTTTTCAACACTAACACAAGTGTGAAAAGTGGTTTTTCAACACTAACACAAGTGCGAAAAGTGGTTTTTCAACACTAACACAAGTGCGAAAAGTGGTTTTTCAACACTAACACAAGTGCGAAAAGTGGTTTTTCCACACTAATACAAGTGCAAAAGTGGTTTCCTGCACCAACACAAGTGCGAAAAGTGGTTTTTCAACACTAACACAAGTGCGAAAAGTGGTTTTTCAAAACTAACACAAGTGCAAAAAGTGTTTTTTCCACACTAATACAACTGCGAAAAGTGGTTTTTCCACACTAATACAAGTGCAAAAGTGGGTTCCTGCACCAACACAAGTTCGAAAAGTGGTTTTTTCAACACTAACACAAGTGCGAAAAGTGGTTTTTCAACACTATCACAAGTGCAAAAAGTGTTTTTTCCACACTAATACAAGTGCAAAAGTGGTTTCCTGCACCAACACAAGTGCGAAAAGTGGTTTATCAACACTAACACAAGTGCGAAAAGTGGTTTTTCAACACTAACACAAGTGCGAAAAGTGGGTTTTCCACACTAATACAAGTGCAAAAGTGGTTTCCTGCACCAACACAAGTGCGAAAAGTGGTTTTTCAACACTAACACAAGTGCGAAAAGTGGTTTTTCAACACTAACACAATTGCGAAAAGTGGTTTTTCAACACTAACACAAGTGCGAAAAGTGGTTTTTCCACACTAATACAAGTGCAAAAGTGGTTTCCTGCACCAACACAAGTTCGAAAAGTGGTTTTTTCAACACTAACACAAGTGCGAAAAGTGGTTTTTCAACACTATCACAAGTGCAAAAAGTGTTTTTTCCACACTAATACAAGTGCAAAAGTGGTTTCCTGCACCAACACAAGTGCGAAAAGTGGTTTTTCAACACTAACACAAGTGCGAAAAGTGGTTTTTCAACACTAACACAAGTGCGAAAAGTGGTTTTTCAACACTAACACAAGTGCGAAAAGTGGTTTTTCCACACTAATACAAGTGCAAAAGTGGTTTCCTGCACCAACACAAGTGCAAAAAGTGGTTTTTCAACACTAACACAAGTGCGAAAAGTGGTTTTTCAACACTATCACAAGTGCAAAAAGTGTTTTTTCCACACTAATACAAGTGCAAAAGTGGTTTCCTGCACCAACACAAGTGCGAAAAGTGGTTTTTAAACACTAACACAAGTGCGAAAAGTGGTTTTTCAACACTAACACAAGTGCGAAAAGTGGTTTTTCCACACTAATACAAGTGCAAAAGTGGTTTCCTGCACCAACACAAGTGCGAAAAGTGGTTTTTCAACACTAACACAAGTGCGAAAAGTGGTTTTTCAACACTAACACAAGTGCGAAAAGTGTTTTTCCACACTAATACAAGTGCAAAAGTGGTTTCCTGCACCAACACAAGTGCGAAAAGTGGTTTTTCAACACTAACACAAGTGCGAAAAGTGGTTTTTCAACACTATCACAAGTGCAAAAAGTGTTTTTTCCACACTAATACAAGTGCAAAAGTGGTTTCCTGCACCAACACAAGTGCGGAAAGTGGTTTTTCAACACTAACACAAGTGCAAAAAGTGGTTTTTCAACACTAACATAAGTGCGAAAAGTGGTTTTTCCACACTAATTCAAGTGCAAAAGTGGTTTCCTGCACAAACACAAGTGCGAAAAGTGGTTTTTCAACACTAACACAAGTGCGAAAAGTGGTTTTTCAACACTAACACAAGTGCGAAAAGTGGTTTTTCAACACTAACACAGGTGCGAAAAGTGATTTTTCCACACTAATACAAGTGCAAAAGTGGTTTCCTGCACCAACACAAGTGCGAAAAGTGGTTTATCAACACTAACACAAGTGCGAAAAGTGGTTTTTCAACACTAACACAAGTGCGAAAAGTGGTTTTTCCACACTAATACAAGTGCAAAAGTGGTTTCCTGCACCAACACAAGTGCGAAAAGTGGTTTTTCAACACTAACACAAGTGCGAAAAGTGGTTTTTCAACACTAACACAAGTGCGAAAAGTGGTTTTTCAACACTAACACAAGTGCGAAAAGTGGTTTTTCCACACTAATACAAGTGCAAAAGTGGTTTCCTGCACCAACACAAGTTCGAAAAGTGGTTTTTTCAATACTAACACAAGTGCGAAAAGTGGTTTTTCAACACTATCACAAGTGCAAAAAGTGTTTTTTCCACACTAATACAAGTGCAAAAGTGGTTTCCTGCACCAACACAAGTGCAAAAAGTGGTTTTTCAACACTAACACAAGTGCGGAAAGTGGTTTTTCAACACTAACACAAGTGCGAAAAGTGGTTTTTCAACACTAACACAAGTGCGAAAAGTGGTTTTTCCACACTAATACAAGTGCAAAAGTGTTTCCTGCACCAACACAAGTGCGAAAAGTGGTTTTTCAACACTAACACAAGTGCGAAAAGTGGTTTTTCAACACTATCACAAGTGCAAAAAGTGTTTTTTCCACACTAATACAAGTGCAAAAGTGGTTTCCTGCACCAACACAAGTGCGAAAAGTGGTTTTTCAACACTAACTCAAGTGCGAAAAGTGGTTTTTCAACACTATCACAAGTGCAAAAAGTGTTTTTTCCACACTAATACAAGTGCAAAAGTGGTTTCCTGCACCAACACAAGTGCGAAAAGTGGTTTTTCAACACTAACACAAGTGCGAAAAGTGGTTTTTCAACACTAACACAAGTGCCAAAAGTGGTTTTTCCACACTAATACAAGTGCAAAAGTGGTTTCCTGCACCAACACAAGTGCGAAAAGTGGTTTTTCAACACTAACACAAGTGCGAAAAGTGGTTTTTCAACACTAACACAAGTGCGAAAAGTGTTTTTTCCACACTAATACAAGTGCAAAAGTGGTTTCCTGCACCAACACAAGTGCGAAAAGTGGTTTTTCAACACTATCACAAGTGCAAAAAGTGTTTTTTCCAAACTAATACAAGTGCAAAAGTGGTTTCCTGCACCAACACAAGTGCGGAAAGTGGTTTTTCAACAATAACACAAGTGCAAAAAGTGGTTTTTCAACACTAACACAAGTGCTAAAAGTGGTTTTTCCACACTAATTCAAGTGCAAAAGTGGTTTCCTGCACAAACACAAGTGCAAAAAGTGGTTTTTCAACACTAACACAAGTGCGAAAAGTGGTTTTTCAACACTAACACAAGTGCGAAAAGTGGTTTTTCAACACTAACACAAGTGCGAAAAGTGGTTTTTCCACACTAATACAAGTGCAAAAGTGGTTTCCTGCACCAACACAAGTTCGAAAAGTGGTTTTTTCAACACTAACACAAGTGCGAAAAGTGGTTTTTCAACACTATCACAAGTGCAAAAAGTGTTTTTTCCACACTAATACAAGTGCAAAAGTGGTTTCCTGCACCAACACAAGTGCGAAAAGTGGTTTATCAACACTAACACAAGTGCGAAAAGTGGTTTTTCAACACTAACACAAGTGCGAAAAGTGGTTTTTCCACACTAATACAAGTGCAAAAGTGGTTTCCTGCACCAACACAAGTGCGAAAAGTGGTTTTTCAACACTAACACAAGTGCGAAAAGTGGTTTTTCAACACTAACACAAGTGCGAAAAGTGGTTTTTCAACACTAACACAAGTGCAAAAAGTGTTTTTTCCACACTAATACAAGTGCAAAAGTGGTTTCCTGCACCAACACAAGTTCGAAAAGTGGTTTTTTCAACACTAACACAAGTGCGAAAAGTGGTTTTTCAACACTATCACAAGTGCAAAAAGTGTTTTTTCCACACTAATACAAGTGCAAAAGTGGTTTCCTGCACCAACACAAGTGCGAAAAGTGGTTTTTCAACACTAACACAAGTGCGAAAAGTGGTTTTTCAACACTAACACAAGTGCGAAAAGTGGTTTTTCAACACTAACACAAGTGCGAAAAGTGGTTTTTCCACACTAATACAAGTGCAAAAGTGGTTTCCTGCACCAACACAAGTGCGAAAAGTGGTTTTTCAACACTAACACAAGTGCGAAAAGTGGTTTTTCAACACTATCACAAGTGCAAAAAGTGTTTTTTCCACACTAATACAAGTGCAAAAGTGGTTTCCTGCACCAACACAAGTGCGAAAAGTGGTTTTTCAACACTAACACAAGTGCGAAAAGTGGTTTTTCAACACTAACACAAGTGCGAAAAGTGGTTTTTCCACACTAATACAAGTGCAAAAGTGGTTTCCTGCACCAACACAAGTGCGAAAAGTGGTTTTTCAACACTAACACAAGTGCGAAAAGTGGTTTTTCAACACTAACACAAGTGCGAAAAGTGTTTTTTCCACACTAATACAAGTGCAAAAGTGGTTTCCTGCACCAAAACAAGTGCGAAAAGTGGTTTTTCAACACTAACACAAGTGCGAAAAGTGGTTTTTCAACACTATCACAAGTGAAAAAAGTGTTTTTTCCACACTAATACAAGTGCAAAAGTGGTTTCCTGCACCAACACAAGTGCGAAAAGTGGTTTTTCAACACTAACACAAGTGCAAAAAGTGGTTTTTCAACACTAACACAAGTGCGAAAAGTGGTTTTTCCACACTAATACAAGTGTAAAAGTGGTTTCCTGCACAAACACAAGTGCGAAAAGCAGTTTTTCAACACTAACACAAGTGCGAAATGTGGTTTTTCAACACTAACACAAGTGCAAAAAGTGGTTTTTCCACACTAATACAAGTGCAAAAGTGGTTTCCTGCACCAACACAAGTGCGAAAAGTGGTTTTTCAACACTAACACAAGTGCGAAAAGTGGTTTTTCCACACTAATACAAGTGCAAAAGTGGTTTCCTGCACCAACACAAGTGCGAAAAGTGGTTTTTCAACACTAACACAAGTGCGAAAAGTGGTTTTTCAACACTATCACAAGTGCAAAAAGTGTTTTTTCCACACTAATACAAGTGCAAAAGTGTTTTCCTGCACCAACACAAGTGCGAAAAGTGGTTTTTCAACACTAACACAAGTGCAAAAATTGGTTTTTCAACACTAACACAAGTGCGAAAAGTGGTTTTTCCACACTAATACAAGTGCAAAAGTGGTTTCCTGCACCAACACAAGTGCGAAAAGTGGTTTTTCAACACTAACACAAGTGCGAAAAGTGGTTTTTCAACACTAACACAAGTGCGAAAAGTGGTTTTTCAACACTAACACAAGTGCGAAAAGTGGTTTTTCCACACTAATACAAGTGCAAAAGTGGTTTCCTGCACCAACACAAGTTCGAAAAGTGGTTTTTTCAACACTAACACAAGTGCGAAAAGTGGTTTTTCAACACTATCACAAGTGCAAAAAGTGTTTTTTCCACACTAATACAAGTGTAAAAGTGGTTTCCTGCACCAACACAAGTGCGAAAAGTGGTTTATCCACACTAACACAAGTGCGAAAAGTGGTTTTTCAACACTAACACAAGTGCGAAAAGTGGTTTTTCCACACTAATACAAGTGCAAACGTGGTTCCCTGCACCAAAACAAGTGCGAAAAGTGGTTTTTCAACACTAACACAAGTGCGAAAAGTGGTTTTCAACACTAACACAAGTGCGAAAAGTGGTTTTTCCACAATAATACAAGTGCAAAAGTGGTTTCCTGCACCAACACAAGTGCGAAAAGTGGTTTTTCAACACTAACACAAGTGCGAAAAGTGGTTTTTGAACACTAACACAAGTGCGAAAAGTGTTTTTCCCACACTAATACAAGTGCAAAAGTGGTTTCCTGCACCAACACAAGTGCGAAAAGTGGTTTTTCAACACTAACACAAGTGCGAAAAGTGGTTTTTCAACACTATCACAAGTGCAAAAAGTGTTTTTTCCACACTAATACAAGTGCAAAAGTGGTTTCCTACACCAACACAAGTGCGAAAAGTGGTTTTTCAACACTAACACAAGTGCAAAAAGTGGTTTTTCAACACTAACACAAGTGCGAAAAGTGGTTTTCCACACTAATTCAAGTGCAAAAGTGGTTTCCTGCACAAACACAAGTGCGAAAAGTGGTTTTTCAACACTAACACAAGTGCGAAAAGTGGTTTTTCAACACTAACACAAGTGCGAAAAGTGGTTTTTCAACACTAACACAAGTGCGAAAAGTGGTTTTTCCACACTAATACAAGTGCAAAAGTGGTTTCCTGCACCAACACAAGTGCGAAAAGTGGTTTATCAACACTAACACAAGTGCGAAAAGTGGTTTTTCAACACTAACACAAGTGCGAAAAGTGGTTTTTCCACACTAATACAAGTGCAAAAGTGGTTTCCTGCACCAACACAAGTGCGAAAAGTGGTTTTTCAACACTAACACAAGTGCGAAAAGTGGTTTTTCAACACTAACACAAGTGCGAAAAGTGGTTTTTCAACACTAACACAAGTGCGAAAAGTGGTTTTTCCACACTAATACAAGTGCAAAAGTGGTTTCCTGCACCAACACAAGTTCGAAAAGTGGTTTTTTCAACACTAACACAAGTGCGAAAAGTGGTTTTTCAACACTAACACAAGTGCAAAAAGTGTTTTTTCCACAATAATACAAGTGCAAAAGTGGTTTCCTGCACCAACACAAGTGCGAAAAGTGGTTTTTCAACACTAACACAAGTGCGAAATGTGGTTTTTCCACAATAATACAAGTGCAAAAGTGGTTTCCTGCACCAACACAAGTGCGAAAAGTGGTTTTTCAACACTAACACAAGTGCGAAAAGTGGTTTTTGAACACTAACACAAGTGCGAAAAGTGTTTTTCCCACACTAATACAAGTGCAAAAGTGGTTTCCTGCACCAACACAAGTGCGAAAAGTGGTTTTTCAACACTAACACAAGTGCGAAAAGTGGTTTTTCAACACTATCACAAGTGCAAAAAGTGTTTTTTCCACACTAATACAAGTGCAAAAGTGGTTTCCTACACCAACACAAGTGCGAAAAGTGGTTTTTCAACACTAACACAAGTGCAAAAAGTGGTTTTTCAACACTAACACAAGTGCGAAAAGTGGTTTTCCACACTAATTCAAGTGCAAAAGTGGTTTCCTGCACAAACACAAGTGCGAAAAGTGGTTTTTCAACACTAACACAAGTGCGAAAAGTGGTTTTTCAACACTAACACAAGTGCGAAAAGTGGTTTTTCAACACTAACACAAGTGCGAAAAGTGGTTTTTCCACACTAATACAAGTGCAAAAGTGGTTTCCTGCACCAACACAAGTTCGAAAAGTGGTTTTTTCAACACTAACACAAGTGCGAAAAGTGGTTTTTCAACACTATCACAAGTGCAAAAAGTGTTTTTTCCACACTAATACAAGTGCAAAAGTGGTTTCCTGCACCAACACAAGTGCGAAAAGTGGTTTATCAACACTAACACAAGTGCGAAAAGTGGTTTTTCAACAATAACACAAGTGCGAAAAGTGGTTTTTCCACACTAATACAAGTGCAAAAGTGGTTTCCTGCACCAACACAAGTGCGAAAAGTGGTTTTTCAACACTAACACAAGTGCGAAAAGTGGTTTTTCAACACTAACACAAGTGCGAAAAGTGGTTTTTCAACACTAACACAAGTGCGAAAAGTGGTTTTTCCACACTAATACAAGTGCAAAAGTGGTTTCCTGCACCAACACAAGTTCGAAAAGTGGTTTTTTCAACACTAACACAAGTGCGAAAAGTGGTTTTTCAACACTAACACAAGTGCAAAAAGTGTTTTTTCCACAATAATACAAGTGCAAAAGTGGTTTCCTGCACCAACACAAGTGCGAAAAGTGGTTTTTCAACACTAACACAAGTGCGAAATGTGGTTTTTCAACACTAACACAAGTGCGAAAAGTGGTTTTTCAACACTAACACAAGTGCGAAAAGTGGTTTTTCCACACTAATACAAGTGCAAAAGTGGTTTCCTGCACCAACACAAGTGCGAAAAGTGGTTTTTCAACACTAACACAAGTGCGAATAGTGGTTTTTCAACACTATCACAAGTGCAAAAAGTGTTTTTTCCACACTAATACAAGTGCAAAAGTGGTTTCCTGCACCAACACAAGTGCGAAATGTGGTTTTTCAACACTAACACAAGTGCGAAAAGTGGTTTTTCAACACTAACACAAGTGCGAAAAGTGGTTTTTCCACACTAATACAAGTGCAAAAGTGGTTTCCTGCACTAACACAAGTGCGAAAAGTGGTTTTTCAACACTAACACAAGTGCGAAAAGTCGTTTTTCAACACTAACACAAGTGCGAAAAGTGTTTTTTTCCACACTAATACAAGTGCAAAAGTGGTTTCCTGCACCAACACAAGTGTGAAGAGTGGTTTTTCAACACTAACACAAGTGCGAAAAGTGGTTTTTCAACACTATCACAAGTGCGAAAAGTGTTTTTTCCACACTAATACAAGTGCAAAAGTGGTTTCCTGCACCAACACAAGTGCGAAAAGTGGTTTTTCAACACTAACACAAGTGCGAAAAGTGGTTTTTCAACACTAACACAAGTGCGAAAAGTGGTTTTTCAACACTAACACAAGTGCGAAAAGTGGTTTTTCCACACTAATACAAGTGCAAAAGTGGTTTCCTGCACCAACACAAGTGCGAAAAGTGATTTTTCAACACTAACACAAGTGCGAAAAGTGGTTTTTCAACACTATCACAAGTGCAAAAAGTGTTTTTTCCACACTAATACAAGTGCAAAAGTGGTTTCCTGCACCAACACAAGTGCGAAAAGTGGTTTTTCAACACTAACACAAGTGCGAAAAGTGGTTTTTCAACACTAACACAAGTGCGAAAAGTGGTTTTTCCACACTAATACAAGTGCAAAAGTGGTTTCGTGCACCAACACAAGTGCGAAAAGTGGTTTATCCACACTAATACAAGTGCAAAAGTGGTTTCCTGCACCAACACAAGTGCGAAAAGTGGTTTTTCAACACTAACACAAGTGCGAAAAGTGGTTTTTCAACACTATCACAAGTGCAAAAAGAGTTTTTTCCACACTAATACAAGTGCAAAAGTGGTTTTTCAACACTAACACAAGTACGAAAAGTGGTTTTTCAACACGAACACAAGTGCGAAAAGTGGTTTTGCCACACTAATACAAGTGCAAAAGTGGTTTCCTGCACCAACACAATTGCGAAAAGTGGTTTTTCAACACTAACACAAGTGCGAAAAGTGGTTTTTCAACACTATCACAAGTGCAAAAAGAGTTTTTTCCACACTAATACAAGTGCAAAAGTGGTTTCCTGCACCAACACAAGTGCGAAATGTGGTTTTTCAACACTAACACAAGTGCGAAAAGTGGTTTTTCCACACTAATACAAGTGCAAAAGTGGTTTCCTGCACCAACACATGTGTGAAAAGTGGTTTTTCAACACTAACACAAGTGCGAAAAGTGGTTTTTCAACACTATCACAAGTGCAAAAAGTGTTTTTTCCACACTAATACAAGTGCAAAAGTGGTTTCCTGCACCAACACCAGTGCGAAAAGTGGGTTTTCAACACTAACACAAGTGCGAAAAGTGGTTTTCTCCACCAACACAAGTGCGAAGAATGGATTTTCAACACTAACACAAGTGCGAAAAGTGGTTTCCATCACCAACACAAGTGCGAAAAGTGGGTTTTCAACACTAACACAAGTGCGAAAAGTGGTTTCCTACACCTACACAAGTGCGAAAAGTGTTTTTTCAACACTAACTCAAGTGCGAAAAGTGGTTTCCTTCACCAACACAAGTGCGAAAAGTGTATTTTCAACACTAACACAAGTGCGAAAAGTGGTTTCCTACGCCAACACAAGTGCGAAAAGTGGTTTTTCAACACTAACACAAGTGCGAAAAGTGGTTTCCTACACCAACACAAGTGCGAAAAGTGGTTTCCTACACCAACACAAGTGCGAAAAGTGGTTTTTCAACACTAACACAAGTGCAAAAAGTGGTTTTTCAACACTAACACAAGTGCGAAAAGTGGTTTTCCACACTAATTCAAGTGCAAAAGTGGTTTCCTGCACAAACACAAGTGCGAAAAGTGGTTTTTCAACACTAACACAAGTGCGAAAAGTGGTTTTTCAACACTAACACAAGTGCGAAAAGTGGTTTTTCAACACTAACACAAGTGCGAAAAGTGGTTTTTCCACACTAATACAAGTGCAAAAGTGGTTTCCTGCACCAACACAAGTTCGAAAAGTGGTTTTTTCAACACTAACACAAGTGCGAAAAGTGGTTTTTCAACACTATCACAAGTGCAAAAAGTGTTTTTTCCACACTAATACAAGTGCAAAAGTGGTTTCCTGCACCAACACAAGTGCGAAAAGTGGTTTATCAACACTAACACAAGTGCGAAAAGTGGTTTTTCAACACTAACACAAGTGCGAAAAGTGGTTTTTCCACACTAATACAAGTGCAAAAGTGGTTTCCTGCACCAACACAAGTGCGAAAAGTGGTTTTTCAACACTAACACAAGTGCGAAAAGTGGTTTTTCAACACTAACACAAGTGCGAAAAGTGGTTTTTCAACACTAACACAAGTGCGAAAAGTGGTTTTTCCACACTAATACAAGTGCAAAAGTGGTTTCCTGCACCAACACAAGTTCGAAAAGTGGTTTTTTCAACACTAACACAAGTGCGAAAAGTGGTTTTTCAACACTAACACAAGTGCAAAAAGTGTTTTTTCCACAATAATACAAGTGCAAAAGTGGTTTCCTGCACCAACACAAGTGCGAAAAGTGGTTTTTCAACACTAACACAAGTGCGAAATGTGGTTTTTCAACACTAACACAAGTGCGAAAAGTGGTTTTTCAACACTAACACAAGTGCGAAAAGTGGTTTTTCCACACTAATACAAGTGCAAAAGTGGTTTCCTGCACCAACACAAGTGCGAAAAGTGGTTTTTCAACACTAACACAAGTGCGAATAGTGGTTTTTCAACACTATCACAAGTGCAAAAAGTGTTTTTTCCACACTAATACAAGTGCAAAAGTGGTTTCCTGCACCAACACAAGTGCGAAATGTGGTTTTTCAACACTAACACAAGTGCGAAAAGTGGTTTTTCAACACTAACACAAGTGCGAAAAGTGGTTTTTCCACACTAATACAAGTGCAAAAGTGGTTTCCTGCACTAACACAAGTGCGAAAAGTGGTTTTTCAACACTAACACAAGTGCGAAAAGTCGTTTTTCAACACTAACACAAGTGCGAAAAGTGTTTTTTTCCACACTAATACAAGTGCAAAAGTGGTTTCCTGCACCAACACAAGTGTGAAAAGTGGTTTTTCAACACTAACACAAGTGCGAAAAGTGGTTTTTCAACACTATCACAAGTGCGAAAAGTGTTTTTTCCACACTAATACAAGTGCAAAAGTGGTTTCCTGCACCAACACAAGTGCGAAAAGTGGTTTTTCAACACTAACACAAGTGCGAAAAGTGGTTTTTCAACACTAACACAAGTGCGAAAAGTGGTTTTTCAACACTAACACAAGTGCGAAAAGTGGTTTTTCCACACTAATACAAGTGCAAAAGTGGTTTCCTGCACCAACACAAGTGCGAAAAGTGATTTTTCAACACTAACACAAGTGCGAAAAGTGGTTTTTCAACACTAACACAAGTGCGAAAAGTGGTTTTTCCACACTAATACAAGTGCAAAAGTGGTTTCCTGCACCAACACAAGTGCGAAAAGTGATTTTTCAACACTAACACAAGTGCGAAAAGTGGTTTTTCAACACTATCACAAGTGCAAAAAGTGTTTTTTCCACACTAATACAAGTGCAAAAGTGGTTTCCTGCACCAACACAAGTGCGAAAAGTGGTTTTTCAACACTAACACAAGTGCGAAAAGTGGTTTTTCAACACTAACACAAGTGCGAAAAGTGGTTTTTCCACACTAATACAAGTGCAAAAGTGGTTTCGTGCACCAACACAAGTGCGAAAAGTGGTTTATCCACACTAATACAAGTGCAAAAGTGGTTTCCTGCACCAACACAAGTGCGAAAAGTGGTTTTTCAACACTAACACAAGTGCGAAAAGTGGTTTTTCAACACTATCACAAGTGCAAAAAGAGTTTTTTCCACACTAATACAAGTGCAAAAGTGGTTTTTCAACACTAACACAAGTACGAAAAGTGGTTTTTCAACACGAACACAAGTGCGAAAAGTGGTTTTGCCACACTAATACAAGTGCAAAAGTGGTTTCCTGCACCAACACAATTGCGAAAAGTGGTTTTTCAACACTAACACAAGTGCGAAAAGTGGTTTTTCAACACTATCACAAGTGCAAAAAGAGTTTTTTCCACACTAATACAAGTGCAAAAGTGGTTTCCTGCACCAACACAAGTGCGAAATGTGGTTTTTCAACACTAACACAAGTGCGAAAAGTGGTTTTTCCACACTAATACAAGTGCAAAAGTGGTTTCCTGCACCAACACATGTGTGAAAAGTGGTTTTTCAACACTAACACAAGTGCGAAAAGTGGTTTTTCAACACTATCACAAGTGCAAAAAGTGTTTTTTCCACACTAATACAAGTGCAAAAGTGGTTTCCTGCACCAACACCAGTGCGAAAAGTGGGTTTTCAACACTAACACAAGTGCGAAAAGTGGTTTTCTCCACCAACACAAGTGCGAAGAATGGATTTTCAACACTAACACAAGTGCGAAAAGTGGTTTCCATCACCAACACAAGTGCGAAAAGTGGGTTTTCAACACTAACACAAGTGCGAAAAGTGGTTTCCTACACCTACACAAGTGCGAAAAGTGTTTTTTCAACACTAACTCAAGTGCGAAAAGTGGTTTCCTTCACCAACACAAGTGCGAAAAGTGTATTTTCAACACTAACACAAGTGCGAAAAGTGGTTTCCTACGCCAACACAAGTGCGAAAAGTGGTTTTTCAACACTAACACAAGTGCGAAAAGTCGTTTTTCAACACTAACACAAGTGCGAAAAGTGTTTTTTTCCACACTAATACAAGTGCAAAAGTGGTTTCCTGCACCAACACAAGTGTGAAAAGTGGTTTTTCAACACTAACACAAGTGCGAAAAGTGGTTTTTCAACACTATCACAAGTGCGAAAAGTGTTTTTTCCACACTAATACAAGTGCAAAAGTGGTTTCCTGCACCAACACAAGTGCGAAAAGTGGTTTTTCAACACTAACACAAGTGCGAAAAGTGGTTTTTCAACACTAACACAAGTGCGAAAAGTGGTTTTTCAACACTAACACAAGTGCGAAAAGTGGTTTTTCCACACTAATACAAGTGCAAAAGTGGTTTCCTGCACCAACACAAGTGCGAAAAGTGATTTTTCAACACTAACACAAGTGCGAAAAGTGGTTTTTCAACACTAACACAAGTGCGAAAAGTGGTTTTTCCACACTAATACAAGTGCAAAAGTGGTTTCCTGCACCAACACAAGTGCGAAAAGTGATTTTTCAACACTAACACAAGTGCGAAAAGTGGTTTTTCAACACTATCACAAGTGCAAAAAGTGTTTTTTCCACACTAATACAAGTGCAAAAGTGGTTTCCTGCACCAACACAAGTGCGAAAAGTGGTTTTTCAACACTAACACAAGTGCGAAAAGTGGTTTTTCAACACTAACACAAGTGCGAAAAGTGGTTTTTCCACACTAATACAAGTGCAAAAGTGGTTTCGTGCACCAACACAAGTGCGAAAAGTGGTTTATCCACACTAATACAAGTGCAAAAGTGGTTTCCTGCACCAACACAAGTGCGAAAAGTGGTTTTTCAACACTAACACAAGTGCAAAAGTGGTTTCCTGCACCAACACAAGTGCGAAAAGTGGTTTTTCAACACTAACACAAGTGCGAAAAGTGGTTTTTCAACACTAACACAAGTGCGAAAAGTGGTTTTTCAACACTAACACAAGTGCGAAAAGTGGTTTTTCCACACTAATACAAGTGCAAAAGTGGTTTCCTGCACCAACACAAGTGCGAAAAGTGATTTTTCAACACTAACACAAGTGCGAAAAGTGGTTTTTCAACACTAACACAAGTGCGAAAAGTGGTTTTTCCACACTAATACAAGTGCAAAAGTGGTTTCCTGCACCAACACAAGTGCGAAAAGTGATTTTTCAACACTAACACAAGTGCGAAAAGTGGTTTTTCAACACTATCACAAGTGCAAAAAGTGTTTTTTCCACACTAATACAAGTGCAAAAGTGGTTTCCTGCACCAACACAAGTGCGAAAAGTGGTTTTTCAACACTAACACAAGTGCGAAAAGTGGTTTTTCAACACTAACACAAGTGCGAAAAGTGGTTTTTCCACACTAATACAAGTGCAAAAGTGGTTTCGTGCACCAACACAAGTGCGAAAAGTGGTTTATCCACACTAATACAAGTGCAAAAGTGGTTTCCTGCACCAACACAAGTGCGAAAAGTGGTTTTTCAACACTAACACAAGTGCGAAAAGTGGTTTTTCAACACTATCACAAGTGCAAAAAGAGTTTTTTCCACACTAATACAAGTGCAAAAGTGGTTTTTCAACACTAACACAAGTACGAAAAGTGGTTTTTCAACACGAACACAAGTGCGAAAAGTGGTTTTGCCACACTAATACAAGTGCAAAAGTGGTTTCCTGCACCAACACAATTGCGAAAAGTGGTTTTTCAACACTAACACAAGTGCGAAAAGTGGTTTTTCAACACTATCACAAGTGCAAAAAGAGTTTTTTCCACACTAATACAAGTGCAAAAGTGGTTTCCTGCACCAACACAAGTGCGAAATGTGGTTTTTCAACACTAACACAAGTGCGAAAAGTGGTTTTTCCACACTAATACAAGTGCAAAAGTGGTTTCCTGCACCAACACATGTGTGAAAAGTGGTTTTTCAACACTAACACAAGTGCGAAAAGTGGTTTTTCAACACTATCACAAGTGCAAAAAGTGTTTTTTCCACACTAATACAAGTGCAAAAGTGGTTTCCTGCACCAACACCAGTGCGAAAAGTGGGTTTTCAACACTAACACAAGTGCGAAAAGTGGTTTTCTCCACCAACACAAGTGCGAAGAATGGATTTTCAACACTAACACAAGTGCGAAAAGTGGTTTCCATCACCAACACAAGTGCGAAAAGTGGGTTTTCAACACTAACACAAGTGCGAAAAGTGGTTTCCTACACCTACACAAGTGCGAAAAGTGTTTTTTCAACACTAACTCAAGTGCGAAAAGTGGTTTCCTTCACCAACACAAGTGCGAAAAGTGTATTTTCAACACTAACACAAGTGCGAAAAGTGGTTTCCTACGCCAACACAAGTGCGAAAAGTGGTTTTTCAACACTAACACAAGTGCGAAAAGTGGTTTCCTACACCAACACAAGTGCGAAAAGTGGTTTCCTACACCAACACAAGTGCGAAAAGTGGTTTTTCAACACTAACACAAGTGCAAAAAGTGGTTTTTCAACACTAACACAAGTGCGAAAAGTGGTTTTCCACACTAATTCAAGTGCAAAAGTGGTTTCCTGCACAAACACAAGTGCGAAAAGTGGTTTTTCAACACTAACACAAGTGCGAAAAGTGGTTTTTCAACACTAACACAAGTGCGAAAAGTGGTTTTTCAACACTAACACAAGTGCGAAAAGTGGTTTTTCCACACTAATACAAGTGCAAAAGTGGTTTCCTGCACCAACACAAGTTCGAAAAGTGGTTTTTTCAACACTAACACAAGTGCGAAAAGTGGTTTTTCAACACTATCACAAGTGCAAAAAGTGTTTTTTCCACACTAATACAAGTGCAAAAGTGGTTTCCTGCACCAACACAAGTGCGAAAAGTGGTTTATCAACACTAACACAAGTGCGAAAAGTGGTTTTTCAACACTAACACAAGTGCGAAAAGTGGTTTTTCCACACTAATACAAGTGCAAAAGTGGTTTCCTGCACCAACACAAGTGCGAAAAGTGGTTTTTCAACACTAACACAAGTGCGAAAAGTGGTTTTTCAACACTAACACAAGTGCGAAAAGTGGTTTTTCAACACTAACACAAGTGCGAAAAGTGGTTTTTCCACACTAATACAAGTGCAAAAGTGGTTTCCTGCACCAACACAAGTTCGAAAAGTGGTTTTTTCAACACTAACACAAGTGCGAAAAGTGGTTTTTCAACACTAACACAAGTGCAAAAAGTGTTTTTTCCACAATAATACAAGTGCAAAAGTGGTTTCCTGCACCAACACAAGTGCGAAAAGTGGTTTTTCAACACTAACACAAGTGCGAAATGTGGTTTTTCAACACTAACACAAGTGCGAAAAGTGGTTTTTCAACACTAACACAAGTGCGAAAAGTGGTTTTTCCACACTAATACAAGTGCAAAAGTGGTTTCCTGCACCAACACAAGTGCGAAAAGTGGTTTTTCAACACTAACACAAGTGCGAATAGTGGTTTTTCAACACTATCACAAGTGCAAAAAGTGTTTTTTCCACACTAATACAAGTGCAAAAGTGGTTTCCTGCACCAACACAAGTGCGAAATGTGGTTTTTCAACACTAACACAAGTGCGAAAAGTGGTTTTTCAACACTAACACAAGTGCGAAAAGTGGTTTTTCCACACTAATACAAGTGCAAAAGTGGTTTCCTGCACTAACACAAGTGCGAAAAGTGGTTTTTCAACACTAACACAAGTGCGAAAAGTCGTTTTTCAACACTAACACAAGTGCGAAAAGTGTTTTTTTCCACACTAATACAAGTGCAAAAGTGGTTTCCTGCACCAACACAAGTGTGAAAAGTGGTTTTTCAACACTAACACAAGTGCGAAAAGTGGTTTTTCAACACTATCACAAGTGCGAAAAGTGTTTTTTCCACACTAATACAAGTGCAAAAGTGGTTTCCTGCACCAACACAAGTGCGAAAAGTGGTTTTTCAACACTAACACAAGTGCGAAAAGTGGTTTTTCAACACTAACACAAGTGCGAAAAGTGGTTTTTCAACACTAACACAAGTGCGAAAAGTGGTTTTTCCACACTAATACAAGTGCAAAAGTGGTTTCCTGCACCAACACAAGTGCGAAAAGTGATTTTTCAACACTAACACAAGTGCGAAAAGTGGTTTTTCAACACTATCACAAGTGCAAAAAGTGTTTTTTCCACACTAATACAAGTGCAAAAGTGGTTTCCTGCACCAACACAAGTGCGAAAAGTGGTTTTTCAACACTAACACAAGTGCGAAAAGTGGTTTTTCAACACTAACACAAGTGCGAAAAGTGGTTTTTCCACACTAATACAAGTGCAAAAGTGGTTTCGTGCACCAACACAAGTGCGAAAAGTGGTTTATCCACACTAATACAAGTGCAAAAGTGGTTTCCTGCACCAACACAAGTGCGAAAAGTGGTTTTTCAACACTAACACAAGTGCGAAAAGTGGTTTTTCAACACTATCACAAGTGCAAAAAGAGTTTTTTCCACACTAATACAAGTGCAAAAGTGGTTTTTCAACACTAACACAAGTACGAAAAGTGGTTTTTCAACACGAACACAAGTGCGAAAAGTGGTTTTGCCACACTAATACAAGTGCAAAAGTGGTTTCCTGCACCAACACAATTGCGAAAAGTGGTTTTTCAACACTAACACAAGTGCGAAAAGTGGTTTTTCAACACTATCACAAGTGCAAAAAGAGTTTTTTCCACACTAATACAAGTGCAAAAGTGGATTCCTGCACCAACACAAGTGCGAAATGTGGTTTTTCAACACTAACACAAGTGCGAAAAGTGGTTTTTCAACACTAACACAAGTGCGAAAAGTGGTTTTTCCACACTAATACAAGTGCAAAAGTGGTTTCCTGCACCAACACATGTGTGAAAAGTGGTTTTTCAACACTAACACAAGTGCGAAAAGTGGTTTTTCAACACTATCACAAGTGCAAAAAGTGTTTTTTCCACACTAATACAAGTGCAAAAGTGGTTTCCTGCACCAACACCAGTGCGAAAAGTGGGTTTTCAACACTAACACAAGTGCGAAAAGTGGTTTTCTCCACCAACACAAGTGCGAAGAATGGATTTTCAACACTAACACAAGTGCGAAAAGTGGTTTCCATCACCAACACAAGTGCGAAAAGTGGGTTTTCAACACTAACACAAGTGCGAAAAGTGGTTTCCTACACCTACACAAGTGCGAAAAGTGTTTTTTCAACACTAACTCAAGTGCGAAAAGTGGTTTCCTTCACCAACACAAGTGCGAAAAGTGTATTTTCAACACTAACACAAGTGCGAAAAGTGGTTTCCTACGCCAACACAAGTGCGAAAAGTGGTTTTTCAACACTAACACAAGTGCGAAAAGTGGTTTCCTACACCAACACAAGTGCGAAAAGTGGTTTCCTACACCAACACAAGTGCGAAAAGTGGTTTTTCAACACTAACACAAGTGCGAAAAGTGGTTTCCTACACCAACACAAGTGCGAAAAGTGGTTTTTCAACACTAACACAAGTGCGAAAAGTGGTTTTTCCACACTAATACAAGTGCAAAAGTGGTTTCCTGCACCAACACAAGTGCGAAAAGTGGTTTTTCCACACTAATTCAAGTGCAAAAGTGGTTTCCTGCACAAACACAAGTGCGAAAAGTGGTTTTTCAACACTAACACAAGTGCGAAAAGTGGTTTTTCAACACTAACACAAGTGCGAAAAGTGGTTTTTCAACACTAACACAGGTGCGAAAAGTGATTTTTCCACACTAATACAAGTGCAAAAGTGGTTTCCTGCACCAACACAAGTGCGAAAAGTGGTTTATCAACACTAACACAAGTGCGAAAAGTGGTTTTTCAACACTAACACAAGTGCGAAAAGTGGTTTTTCCACACTAATACAAGTGCAAAAGTGGTTTCCTGCACCAACACAAGTGCGAAAAGTGGTTTTTCAACACTAACACAAGTGCGAAAAGTGGTTTTTCAACACTAACACAAGTGCGAAAAGTGGTTTTTCAACACTAACACAAGTGCGAAAAGTGGTTTTTCCACACTAATACAAGTGCAAAAGTGGTTTCCTGCACCAACACAAGTTCGAAAAGTGGTTTTTTCAACACTAACACAAGTGCGAAAAGTGGTTTTTCAACACTATCACAAGTGCAAAAAGTGTTTTTTCCACACTAATACAAGTGCAAAAGTGGTTTCCTGCACCAACACAAGTGCAAAAAGTGGTTTTTCAACACTAACACAAGTGCGGAAAGTGGTTTTTCAACACTAACACAAGTGCGAAAAGTGGTTTTTCAACACTAACACAAGTGCGAAAAGTGGTTTTTCCACACTAATACAAGTGCAAAAGTGTTTCCTGCACCAACACAAGTGCGAAAAGTGGTTTTTCAACACTAACACAAGTGCGAAAAGTGGTTTTTCAACACTATCACAAGTGCAAAAAGTGTTTTTTCCACACTAATACAAGTGCAAAAGTGGTTTCCTGCACCAACACAAGTGCGAAAAGTGGTTTTTCAACACTAACTCAAGTGCGAAAAGTGGTTTTTCAACACTATCACAAGTGCAAAAAGTGTTTTTTCCACACTAATACAAGTGCAAAAGTGGTTTCCTGCACCAACACAAGTGCGAAAAGTGGTTTTTCAACACTAACACAAGTGCGAAAAGTGGTTTTTCAACACTAACACAAGTGCCAAAAGTGGTTTTTCCACACTAATACAAGTGCAAAAGTGGTTTCCTGCACCAACACAAGTGCGAAAAGTGGTTTTTCAACACTAACACAAGTGCGAAAAGTGGTTTTTCAACACTAACACAAGTGCGAAAAGTGTTTTTTCCACACTAATACAAGTGCAAAAGTGGTTTCCTGCACCAACACAAGTGCGAAAAGTGGTTTTTCAACACTATCACAAGTGCAAAAAGTGTTTTTTCCAAACTAATACAAGTGCAAAAGTGGTTTCCTGCACCAACACAAGTGCGGAAAGTGGTTTTTCAACAATAACACAAGTGCAAAAAGTGGTTTTTCAACACTAACACAAGTGCTAAAAGTGGTTTTTCCACACTAATTCAAGTGCAAAAGTGGTTTCCTGCACAAACACAAGTGCAAAAAGTGGTTTTTCAACACTAACACAAGTGCGAAAAGTGGTTTTTCAACACTAACACAAGTGCGAAAAGTGGTTTTTCAACACTAACACAAGTGCGAAAAGTGGTTTTTCCACACTAATACAAGTGCAAAAGTGGTTTCCTGCACCAACACAAGTTCGAAAAGTGGTTTTTTCAACACTAACACAAGTGCGAAAAGTGGTTTTTCAACACTATCACAAGTGCAAAAAGTGTTTTTTCCACACTAATACAAGTGCAAAAGTGGTTTCCTGCACCAACACAAGTGCGAAAAGTGGTTTATCAACACTAACACAAGTGCGAAAAGTGGTTTTTCAACACTAACACAAGTGCGAAAAGTGGTTTTTCCACACTAATACAAGTGCAAAAGTGGTTTCCTGCACCAACACAAGCGCGAAAAGTGGTTTTTCAACACTAACACAAGTGCGAAAAGTGGTTTTTCAACACTAACACAAGTGCGAAAAGTGGTTTTTCAACACTAACACAAGTGCAAAAAGTGTTTTTTCCACACTAATACAAGTGCAAAAGTGGTTTCCTGCACCAACACAAGTTCGAAAAGTGGTTTTTTCAACACTAACACAAGTGCGAAAAGTGGTTTTTCAACACTATCACAAGTGCAAAAAGTGTTTTTTCCACACTAATACAAGTGCAAAAGTGGTTTCCTGCACCAACACAAGTGCGAAAAGTGGTTTTTCAACACTAACACAAGTGCGAAAAGTGGTTTTTCAACACTAACACAAGTGCGAAAAGTGGTTTTTCAACACTAACACAAGTGCGAAAAGTGGTTTTTCCACACTAATACAAGTGCAAAAGTGGTTTCCTGCACCAACACAAGTGCGAAAAGTGGTTTTTCAACACTAACACAAGTGCGAAAAGTGGTTTTTCAACACTATCACAAGTGCAAAAAGTGTTTTTTCCACACTAATACAAGTGCAAAAGTGGTTTCCTGCACCAACACAAGTGCGAAAAGTGGTTTTTCAACACTAACACAAGTGCGAAAAGTGGTTTTTCAACACTAACACAAGTGCGAAAAGTGGTTTTTCCACACTAATACAAGTGCAAAAGTGGTTTCCTGCACCAACACAAGTGCGAAAAGTGGTTTTTCAACACTAACACAAGTGCGAAAAGTGGTTTTTCAACACTAACACAAGTGCGAAAAGTGTTTTTTCCACACTAATACAAGTGCAAAAGTGGTTTCCTGCACCAACACAAGTGCGAAAAGTGGTTTTTCAACACTAACACAAGTGCGAAAAGTGGTTTTTCAACACTATCACAAGTGAAAAAAGTGTTTTTTCCACACTAATACAAGTGCAAAAGTGGTTTCCTGCACCAACACAAGTGCGAAAAGTGGTTTTTCAACACTAACACAAGTGCAAAAAGTGGTTTTTCAACACTAACACAAGTGCGAAAAGTGGTTTTTCCACACTAATACAAGTGTAAAAGTGGTTTCCTGCACAAACACAAGTGCGAAAAGCGGTTTTTCAACACTAACACAAGTGCGAAATGTGGTTTTTCAACACTAACACAAGTGCAAAAAGTGGTTTTTCCACACTAATACAAGTGCAAAAGTGGTTTCCTGCACCAACACAAGTGCGAAAAGTGGTTTTTCAACACTAACACAAGTGCGAAAAGTGGTTTTTCCACACTAATACAAGTGCAAAAGTGGTTTCCTGCACCAACACAAGTGCGAAAAGTGGTTTTTCAACACTAACACAAGTGCGAAAAGTGGTTTTTCAACACTATCACAAGTGCAAAAAGTGTTTTTTCCACACTAATACAAGTGCAAAAGTGTTTTCCTGCACCAACACAAGTGCGAAAAGTGGTTTTTCAACACTAACACAAGTGCAAAAATTGGTTTTTCAACACTAACACAAGTGCGAAAAGTGGTTTTTCCACACTAATACAAGTGCAAAAGTGGTTTCCTGCACCAACACAAGTGCGAAAAGTGGTTTTTCAACACTAACACAAGTGCGAAAAGTGGTTTTTCAACACTAACACAAGTGCGAAAAGTAGTTTTTCAACACTAACACAAGTGCGAAAAGTGGTTTTTCCACACTAATACAAGTGCAAAAGTGGTTTCCTGCACCAACACAAGTTCGAAAAGTGGTTTTTTCAACACTAACACAAGTGCGAAAAGTGGTTTTTCAACACTATCACAAGTGCAAAAAGTGTTTTTTCCACACTAATACAAGTGTAAAAGTGGTTTCCTGCACCAACACAAGTGCGAAAAGTGGTTTATCCACACTAACACAAGTGCGAAAAGTGGTTTTTCAACACTAACACAAGTGCGAAAAGTGGTTTTTCCACACTAATACAAGTGCAAACGTGGTTCCCTGCACCAAAACAAGTGCGAAAAGTGGTTTTTCAACACTAACACAAGTGCGAAAAGTGGTTTTCAACACTAACACAAGTGCGAAAAGTGGTTTTTCCACAATAATACAAGTGCAAAAGTGGTTTCCTGCACCAACACAAGTGTTAAAGTGGTTTTTCAACACTAACACAAGTGCGTAAAGTGGTTTTTCAACACTAACACAAGTGCGAAAAGTGTTTTTCCCACACTAATACAAGTGCAAAAGTGGTTTCCTGCACCAACACAAGTGCGAAAAGTGGTTTTTCAACACTAACACAAGTGCGAAAAGTGGTTTTTCAACACTATCACAAGTGCAAAAAGTGTTTTTTCCACACTAATACAAGTGCAAAAGTGGTTTCCTACACCAACACAAGTGCGAAAAGTGGTTTTTCAACACTAACACAAGTGCAAAAATTGGTTTTTCAACACTAACACAAGTGCGAAAAGTGGTTTTTCCACACTAATACAAGTGCAAAAGTGGTTTCCTGCACCAACACAAGTGCGAAAAGTGGTTTTCAACACTAACACAAGTGCGAAAAGTGGTTTTTCAACACTAACACAAGTGCGAAAAGTGGTTTTTCCACACTAATACAAGTGCAAAAGTGGTTTCCTGCACCAACACAAGTTCGAAAAGTGGTTTTTTCAACACTAACACAAGTGCGAAAAGTGGTTTTTCAACACTATCACAAGTGCAAAAAGTGTTTTTTCCACAATAATACAAGTGCAAAAGTGGTTTCCTGCACCAACACAAGTGCAAAAAGTGGTTTTTCAACACTAACACAAGTGCGGAAAGTGGTTTTTCAACACTAACACAAGTGCGAAAAGTGGTTTTTCAACACTAACACAAGTGCGAAAAGTGGTTTTTCCACACTAATACAAGTGCAAAAGTGTTTCCTGCACCAACACAAGTGCGAAAAGTGGTTTTTCAACACTAACACAAGTGCGAAAAGTGGTTTTTCAACACTATCACAAGTGCAAAAAGTGTTTTTTCCACACTAATACAAGTGCAAAAGTGGTTTCCTGCACCAACACAAGTGCGAAAAGTGGTTTTTCAACACTAACTCAAGTGCGAAAAGTGGTTTTTCAACACTATCACAAGTGCAAAAAGTGTTTTTTCCACACTAATACAAGTGCAAAAGTGGTTTCCTGCACCAACACAAGTGCGAAAAGTGGTTTTTCAACACTAACACAAGTGCGAAAAGTGGTTTTTCAACACTAACACAAGTGCCAAAAGTGGTTTTTCCACACTAATACAAGTGCAAAAGTGGTTTCCTGCACCAACACAAGTGCGAAAAGTGGTTTTTCAACACTAACACAAGTGCGAAAAGTGGTTTTTCAACACTAACACAAGTGCGAAAAGTGTTTTTTCCACACTAATACAAGTGCAAAAGTGGTTTCCTGCACCAACACAAGTGCGAAAAGTGGTTTTTCAACACTATCACAAGTGCAAAAAGTGTTTTTTCCAAACTAATACAAGTGCAAAAGTGGTTTCCTGCACCAACACAAGTGCGGAAAGTGGTTTTTCAACAATAACACAAGTGCAAAAAGTGGTTTTTCAACACTAACACAAGTGCTAAAAGTGGTTTTTCCACACTAATTCAAGTGCAAAAGTGGTTTCCTGCACAAACACAAGTGCAAAAAGTGGTTTTTCAACACTAACACAAGTGCGAAAAGTGGTTTTTCAACACTAACACAAGTGCGAAAAGTGGTTTTTCAACACTAACACAAGTGCGAAAAGTGGTTTTTCCACACTAATACAAGTGCAAAAGTGGTTTCCTGCACCAACACAAGTTCGAAAAGTGGTTTTTTCAACACTAACACAAGTGCGAAAAGTGGTTTTTCAACACTATCACAAGTGCAAAAAGTGTTTTTTCCACACTAATACAAGTGCAAAAGTGGTTTCCTGCACCAACACAAGTGCGAAAAGTGGTTTATCAACACTAACACAAGTGCGAAAAGTGGTTTTTCAACACTAACACAAGTGCGAAAAGTGTTTTTTCCACACTAATACAAGTGCAAAAGTGGTTTCCTGCACCAACACAAGTGTGAAAAGTGGTTTTTCAACACTAACACAAGTGCGAAAAGTGGTTTTTCAACACTAACACAAGTGCGAAAAGTGGTTTTTCAACACTAACACAAGTGCAAAAAGTGTTTTTTCCACACTAATACAAGTGCAAAAGTGGTTTCCTGCACCAACACAAGTTCGAAAAGTGGTTTTTTCAACACTAACACAAGTGCGAAAAGTGGTTTTTCAACACTATCACAAGTGCAAAAAGTGTTTTTTCCACACTAATACAAGTGCAAAAGTGGTTTCCTGCACCAACACAAGTGCGAAAAGTGGTTTTTCAACACTAACACAAGTGCGAAAAGTGGTTTTTCAACACTAACACAAGTGCGAAAAGTGGTTTTTCAACACTAACACAAGTGCGAAAAGTGGTTTTTCCACACTAATACAAGTGCAAAAGTGGTTTCCTGCACCAACACAAGTGCGAAAAGTGGTTTTTCAACACTAACACAAGTGCGAAAAGTGGTTTTTCAACACTATCACAAGTGCAAAAAGTGTTTTTTCCACACTAATACAAGTGCAAAAGTGGTTTCCTGCACCAACACAAGTGCGAAAAGTGGTTTTTCAACACTAACACAAGTGCGAAAAGTGGTTTTTCAACACTAACACAAGTGCGAAAAGTGGTTTTTCCACACTAATACAAGTGCAAAAGTGGTTTCCTGCACCAACACAAGTGCGAAAAGTGGTTTTTCAACACTAACACAAGTGCGAAAAGTGGTTTTTCCACACTAATACAAGTGCAAAAGTGGTTTCCTGCACCAACACAAGTGCGAAAAGTGGTTTTTCAACACTAACACAAGTGCGAAAAGTGGTTTTTCAACACTAACACAAGTGCGAAAAGTGTTTTTTCCACACTAATACAAGTGCAAAAGTGGTTTCCTGCACCAACACAAGTGCGAAAAGTGGTTTATCCACACTAATACAAGTGCAAAAGTGGTTTCCTGCACCAACACAAGTGCGAAAAGTGGTTTTTCAACACTAACACAAGTGCGAAAAGTGTTTTTTCCACACTAATACAAGTGCAAAAGTGGTTTCCTGCACCAACACAAGTGCGAAAAGTGGTTTTTCAACACTATCACAAGTGCAAAAAGTGTTTTTTCCAAACTAATACAAGTGCAAAAGTGGTTTCCTGCACCAACACAAGTGCGGAAAGTGGTTTTTCAACAATAACACAAGTGCAAAAAGTGGTTTTTCAACACTAACACAAGTGCTAAAAGTGGTTTTTCCACACTAATTCAAGTGCAAAAGTGGTTTCCTGCACAAACACAAGTGCAAAAAGTGGTTTTTCAACACTAACACAAGTGCGAAAAGTGGTTTTTCAACACTAACACAAGTGCGAAAAGTGGTTTTTCAACACTAACACAAGTGCGAAAAGTGGTTTTTCCACACTAATACAAGTGCAAAAGTGGTTTCCTGCACCAACACAAGTTCGAAAAGTGGTTTTTTCAACACTAACACAAGTGCGAAAAGTGGTTTTTCAACACTATCACAAGTGCAAAAAGTGTTTTTTCCACACTAATACAAGTGCAAAAGTGGTTTCCTGCACCAACACAAGTGCGAAAAGTGGTTTATCAACACTAACACAAGTGCGAAAAGTGGTTTTTCAACACTAACACAAGTGCGAAAAGTGTTTTTTCCACACTAATACAAGTGCAAAAGTGGTTTCCTGCACCAACACAAGTGCGAAAAGTGGTTTTTCAACACTAACACAAGTGCGAAAAGTGGTTTTTCAACACTAACACAAGTGCGAAAAGTGGTTTTTCAACACTAACACAAGTGCAAAAAGTGTTTTTTCCACACTAATACAAGTGCAAAAGTGGTTTCCTGCACCAACACAAGTTCGAAAAGTGGTTTTTTCAACACTAACACAAGTGCGAAAAGTGGTTTTTCAACACTATCACAAGTGCAAAAAGTGTTTTTTCCACACTAATACAAGTGCAAAAGTGGTTTCCTGCACCAACACAAGTGCGAAAAGTGGTTTTTCAACACTAACACAAGTGCGAAAAGTGGTTTTTCAACACTAACACAAGTGCGAAAAGTGGTTTTTCAACACTAACACAAGTGCGAAAAGTGGTTTTTCCACACTAATACAAGTGCAAAAGTGGTTTCCTGCACCAACACAAGTGCGAAAAGTGGTTTTTCAACACTAACACAAGTGCGAAAAGTGGTTTTTCAACACTATCACAAGTGCAAAAAGTGTTTTTTCCACACTAATACAAGTGCAAAAGTGGTTTCCTGCACCAACACAAGTGCGAAAAGTGGTTTTTCAACACTAACACAAGTGCGAAAAGTGGTTTTTCAACACTAACACAAGTGCGAAAAGTGGTTTTTCCACACTAATACAAGTGCAAAAGTGGTTTCCTGCACCAACACAAGTGCGAAAAGTGGTTTTTCAACACTAACACAAGTGCGAAAAGTGGTTTTTCCACACTAATACAAGTGCAAAAGTGGTTTCCTGCACCAACACAAGTGCGAAAAGTGGTTTTTCAACACTAACACAAGTGCGAAAAGTGGTTTTTCAACACTAACACAAGTGCGAAAAGTGTTTTTTCCACACTAATACAAGTGCAAAAGTGGTTTCCTGCACCAACACAAGTGCGAAAAGTGGTTTTTCAACACTAACACAAGTGCGAAAAGTGGTTTTTCAACACTATCACAAGTGAAAAAAGTGTTTTTTCCACACTAATACAAGTGCAAAAGTGGTTTCCTGCACCAACACAAGTGCGAAAAGTGGTTTTTCAACACTAACACAAGTGCAAAAAGTGGTTTTTCAACACTAACACAAGTGCGAAAAGTGGTTTTTCCACACTAATACAAGTGTAAAAGTGGTTTCCTGCACAAACACAAGTGCGAAAAGCGGTTTTTCAACACTAACACAAGTGCGAAATGTGGTTTTTCAACACTAACACAAGTGCAAAAAGTGGTTTTTCCACACTAATACAAGTGCAAAAGTGGTTTCCTGCACCAACACAAGTGCGAAAAGTGGTTTTTCAACACTAACACAAGTGCGAAAAGTGGTTTTTCCACACTAATACAAGTGCAAAAGTGGTTTCCTGCACCAACACAAGTGCGAAAAGTGGTTTTTCAACACTAACACAAGTGCGAAAAGTGGTTTTTCAACACTATCACAAGTGCAAAAAGTGTTTTTTCCACACTAATACAAGTGCAAAAGTGTTTTCCTGCACCAACACAAGTGCGAAAAGTGGTTTTTCAACACTAACACAAGTGCAAAAATTGGTTTTTCAACACTAACACAAGTGCCAAAAGTGTTTTTTCCACACTAATACAAGTGCAAAAGTGGTTTCCTGCACCAACACAAGTGCGAAAAGTGGTTTTTCAACACTAACACAAGTGCGAAAAGTGGTTTTTCAACACTAACACAAGTGCCAAAAGTGGTTTTTCCACACTAATACAAGTGCAAAAGTGGTTTCCTGCACCAACACAAGTGCGAAAAGTGGTTTTTCAACACTAACACAAGTGCGAAAAGTGGTTTTTCAACACTAACACAAGTGCGAAAAGTGTTTTTTCCACACTAATACAAGTGCAAAAGTGGTTTCCTGCACCAACACAAGTGCGAAAAGTGGTTTTTCAACACTATCACAAGTGCAAAAAGTGTTTTTTCCAAACTAATACAAGTGCAAAAGTGGTTTCCTGCACCAACACAAGTGCGGAAAGTGGTTTTTCAACAATAACACAAGTGCAAAAAGTGGTTTTTCAACACTAACACAAGTGCTAAAAGTGGTTTTTCCACACTAATTCAAGTGCAAAAGTGGTTTCCTGCACAAACACAAGTGCAAAAAGTGGTTTTTCAACACTAACACAAGTGCGAAAAGTGGTTTTTCAACACTAACACAAGTGCGAAAAGTGGTTTTTCAACACTAACACAAGTGCGAAAAGTGGTTTTTCCACACTAATACAAGTGCAAAAGTGGTTTCCTGCACCAACACAAGTTCGAAAAGTGGTTTTTTCAACACTAACACAAGTGCGAAAAGTGGTTTTTCAACACTATCACAAGTGCAAAAAGTGTTTTTTCCACACTAATACAAGTGCAAAAGTGGTTTCCTGCACCAACACAAGTGCGAAAAGTGGTTTATCAACACTAACACAAGTGCGAAAAGTGGTTTTTCAACACTAACACAAGTGCGAAAAGTGGTTTTTCCACACTAATACAAGTGCAAAAGTGGTTTCCTGCACCAACACAAGTGCGAAAAGTGGTTTTTCAACACTAACACAAGTGCGAAAAGTGGTTTTTCAACACTAACACAAGTGCGAAAAGTGGTTTTTCAACACTAACACAAGTGCAAAAAGTGTTTTTTCCACACTAATACAAGTGCAAAAGTGGTTTCCTGCACCAACACAAGTTCGAAAAGTGGTTTTTTCAACACTAACACAAGTGCGAAAAGTGGTTTTTCAACACTATCACAAGTGCAAAAAGTGTTTTTTCCACACTAATACAAGTGCAAAAGTGGTTTCCTGCACCAACACAAGTGCGAAAAGTGGTTTTTCAACACTAACACAAGTGCGAAAAGTGGTTTTTCAACACTAACACAAGTGCGAAAAGTGGTTTTTCAACACTAACACAAGTGCGAAAAGTGGTTTTTCCACACTAATACAAGTGCAAAAGTGGTTTCCTGCACCAACACAAGTGCGAAAAGTGGTTTTTCAACACTAACACAAGTGCGAAAAGTGGTTTTTCAACACTATCACAAGTGCAAAAAGTGTTTTTTCCACACTAATACAAGTGCAAAAGTGGTTTCCTGCACCAACACAAGTGCGAAAAGTGGTTTTTCAACACTAACACAAGTGCGAAAAGTGGTTTTTCAACACTAACACAAGTGCGAAAAGTGGTTTTTCCACACTAATACAAGTGCAAAAGTGGTTTCCTGCACCAACACAAGTGCGAAAAGTGGTTTTTCAACACTAACACAAGTGCGAAAAGTGGTTTTTCAACACTAACACAAGTGCGAAAAGTGTTTTTTCCACACTAATACAAGTGCAAAAGTGGTTTCCTGCACCAACACAAGTGCGAAAAGTGGTTTTTCAACACTAACACAAGTGCGAAAAGTGGTTTTTCAACACTATCACAAGTGAAAAAAGTGTTTTTTCCACACTAATACAAGTGCAAAAGTGGTTTCCTGCACCAACACAAGTGCGAAAAGTGGTTTTTCAACACTAACACAAGTGCAAAAAGTGGTTTTTCAACACTAACACAAGTGCGAAAAGTGGTTTTTCCACACTAATACAAGTGTAAAAGTGGTTTCCTGCACAAACACAAGTGCGAAAAGCGGTTTTTCAACACTAACACAAGTGCGAAATGTGGTTTTTCAACACTAACACAAGTGCAAAAAGTGGTTTTTCCACACTAATACAAGTGCAAAAGTGGTTTCCTGCACCAACACAAGTGCGAAAAGTGGTTTTTCAACACTAACACAAGTGCGAAAAGTGGTTTTTCCACACTAATACAAGTGCAAAAGTGGTTTCCTGCACCAACACAAGTGCGAAAAGTGGTTTTTCAACACTAACACAAGTGCGAAAAGTGGTTTTTCAACACTATCACAAGTGCAAAAAGTGTTTTTTCCACACTAATACAAGTGCAAAAGTGTTTTCCTGCACCAACACAAGTGCGAAAAGTGGTTTTTCAACACTAACACAAGTGCAAAAATTGGTTTTTCAACACTAACACAAGTGCGAAAAGTGGTTTTTCCACACTAATACAAGTGCAAAAGTGGTTTCCTGCACCAACACAAGTGCGAAAAGTGGTTTTTCAACACTAACACAAGTGCGAAAAGTGGTTTTTCAACACTAACACAAGTGCGAAAAGTGGTTTTTCAACACTAACACAAGTGCGAAAAGTGGTTTTTCCACACTAATACAAGTGCAAAAGTGGTTTCCTGCACCAACACAAGTTCGAAAAGTGGTTTTTTCAACACTAACACAAGTGCGAAAAGTGGTTTTTCAACACTATCACAAGTGCAAAAAGTGTTTTTTCCACACTAATACAAGTGTAAAAGTGGTTTCCTGCACCAACACAAGTGCGAAAAGTGGTTTATCCACACTAACACAAGTGCGAAAAGTGGTTTTTCAACACTAACACAAGTGCGAAAAGTGGTTTTTCCACACTAATACAAGTGCAAACGTGGTTCCCTGCACCAAAACAAGTGCGAAAAGTGGTTTTTCAACACTAACACAAGTGCGAAAAGTGGTTTTCAACACTAACACAAGTGCGAAAAGTGGTTTTTCCACAATAATACAAGTGCAAAAGTGGTTTCCTGCACCAACACAAGTGCGAAAAGTGGTTTTTCAACACTAACACAAGTGCGAAAAGTGGTTTTTCAACACTAACACAAGTGCGAAAAGTGTTTTTCCCACACTAATACAAGTGCAAAAGTGGTTTCCTGCACCAACACAAGTGCGAAAAGTGGTTTTTCAACACTAACACAAGTGCGAAAAGTGGTTTTTCAACACTATCACAAGTGCAAAAAGTGTTTTTTCCACACTAATACAAGTGCAAAAGTGGTTTCCTACACCAACACAAGTGCGAAAAGTGGTTTTTCAACACTAACACAAGTGCAAAAAGTGGTTTTTCAACACTAACACAAGTGCGAAAAGTGGTTTTCCACACTAATTCAAGTGCAAAAGTGGTTTCCTGCACAAACACAAGTGCGAAAAGTGGTTTTTCAACACTAACACAAGTGCGAAAAGTGGTTTTTCAACACTAACACAAGTGCGAAAAGTGGTTTTTCAACACTAACACAAGTGCGAAAAGTGGTTTTTCCACACTAATACAAGTGCAAAAGTGGTTTCCTGCACCAACACAAGTTCGAAAAGTGGTTTTTTCAACACTAACACAAGTGCGAAAAGTGGTTTTTCAACACTATCACAAGTGCAAAAAGTGTTTTTTCCACACTAATACAAGTGCAAAAGTGGTTTCCTGCACCAACACAAGTGCGAAAAGTGGTTTATCAACACTAACACAAGTGCAAAAAGTGGTTTTTCAACACTATCACAAGTGCAAAAAGTGTTTTTTCCACACTAATACAAGTGTAAAAGTGGTTTCCTGCACCAACACAAGTGCGAAAAGTGGTTTATCCACACTAACACAAGTGCGAAAAGTGGTTTTTCAACACTAACACAAGTGCGAAAAGTGGTTTTTCCACACTAATACAAGTGCAAACGTGGTTCCCTGCACCAAAACAAGTGCGAAAAGTGGTTTTTCAACACTAACACAAGTGCGAAAAGTGGTTTTCAACACTAACACAAGTGCGAAAAGTGGTTTTCCACAATAATACAAGTGCAAAAGTGGTTTCCTGCACCAACACAAGTGCGAAAAGTGGTTTTTCAACACTAACACAAGTGCGAAAAGTGGTTTTTCAACACTAACACAAGTGCGAAAAGTGTTTTTCCCACACTAATACAAGTGCAAAAGTGGTTTCCTGCACCAACACAAGTGCGAAAAGTGGTTTTTCAACACTAACACAAGTGCGAAAAGTGGTTTTTCAACACTATCACAAGTGCAAAAAGTGTTTTTTCCACACTAATACAAGTGCAAAAGTGGTTTCCTACACCAACACAAGTGCGAAAAGTGGTTTTTCAACACTAACACAAGTGCAAAAAGTGGTTTTTCAACACTAACACAAGTGCGAAAAGTGGTTTTCCACACTAATTCAAGTGCAAAAGTGGTTTCCTGCACAAACACAAGTGCGAAAAGTGGTTTTTCAACACTAACACAAGTGCGAAAAGTGGTTTTTCAACACTAACACAAGTGCGAAAAGTGGTTTTTCAACACTAACACAAGTGCGAAAAGTGGTTTTTCCACACTAATACAAGTGCAAAAGTGGTTTCCTGCACCAACACAAGTTCGAAAAGTGGTTTTTTCAACACTAACACAAGTGCGAAAAGTGGTTTTTCAACACTATCACAAGTGCAAAAAGTGTTTTTTCCACACTAATACAAGTGCAAAAGTGGTTTCCTGCACCAACACAAGTGCGAAAAGTGGTTTATCAACACTAACACAAGTGCGAAAAGTGGTTTTTCAACACTAACACAAGTGCGAAAAGTGGTTTTTCCACACTAATACAAGTGCAAAAGTGGTTTCCTGCACCAACACAAGTGCGAAAAGTGGTTTTTCAACACTAACACAAGTGCGAAAAGTGGTTTTTCAACACTAACACAAGTGCGAAAAGTGGTTTTTCAACACTAACACAAGTGCGAAAAGTGGTTTTTCCACACTAATACAAGTGCAAAAGTGGTTTCCTGCACCAACACAAGTTCGAAAAGTGGTTTTTTCAACACTAACACAAGTGCGAAAAGTGGTTTTTCAACACTAACACAAGTGCAAAAAGTGTTTTTTCCACAATAATACAAGTGCAAAAGTGGTTTCCTGCACCAACACAAGTGCGAAAAGTGGTTTTTCAACACTAACACAAGTGCGAAATGTGGTTTTTCAACACTAACACAAGTGCGAAAAGTGGTTTTTCAACACTAACACAAGTGCGAAAAGTGGTTTTTCCACACTAATACAAGTGCAAAAGTGGTTTCCTGCACCAACACAAGTGCGAAAAGTGGTTTTTCAACACTAACACAAGTGCGAATAGTGGTTTTTCAACACTATCACAAGTGCAAAAAGTGTTTTTTCCACACTAATACAAGTGCAAAAGTGGTTTCCTGCACCAACACAAGTGCGAAATGTGGTTTTTCAACACTAACACAAGTGCGAAAAGTGGTTTTTCAACACTAACACAAGTGCGAAAAGTGGTTTTTCCACACTAATACAAGTGCAAAAGTGGTTTCCTGCACTAACACAAGTGCGAAAAGTGGTTTTTCAACACTAACACAAGTGCGAAAAGTCGTTTTTCAACACTAACACAAGTGCGAAAAGTGTTTTTTTCCACACTAATACAAGTGCAAAAGTGGTTTCCTGCACCAACACAAGTGTGAAAAGTGGTTTTTCAACACTAACACAAGTGCGAAAAGTGGTTTTTCAACACTATCACAAGTGCGAAAAGTGTTTTTTCCACACTAATACAAGTGCAAAAGTGGTTTCCTGCACCAACACAAGTGCGAAAAGTGGTTTTTCAACACTAACACAAGTGCGAAAAGTGGTTTTTCAACACTAACACAAGTGCGAAAAGTGGTTTTTCAACACTAACACAAGTGCGAAAAGTGGTTTTTCCACACTAATACAAGTGCAAAAGTGGTTTCCTGCACCAACACAAGTGCGAAAAGTGATTTTTCAACACTAACACAAGTGCGAAAAGTGGTTTTTCAACACTATCACAAGTGCAAAAAGTGTTTTTTCCACACTAATACAAGTGCAAAAGTGGTTTCCTGCACCAACACAAGTGCGAAAAGTGGTTTTTCAACACTAACACAAGTGCGAAAAGTGGTTTTTCCACACTAATACAAGTGCAAACGTGGTTCCCTGCACCAAAACAAGTGCGAAAAGTGGTTTTTCAACACTAACACAAGTGCGAAAAGTGGTTTTCAACACTAACACAAGTGCGAAAAGTGGTTTTTCCACAATAATACAAGTGCAAAAGTGGTTTCCTGCACCAACACAAGTGCTAAAAGTGGTTTTTCAACACTAACACAAGTGCGTAAAGTGGTTTTTCAACACTAACACAAGTGCGAAAAGTGTTTTTCCCACACTAATACAAGTGCAAAAGTGGTTTCCTGCACCAACACAAGTGCGAAAAGTGGTTTTTCAACACTAACACAAGTGCGAAAAGTGGTTTTTCAACACTATCACAAGTGCAAAAAGTGTTTTTTCCACACTAATACAAGTGCAAAAGTGGTTTCCTACACCAACACAAGTGCGAAAAGTGGTTTTTCAACACTAACACAAGTGCAAAAATTGGTTTTTCAACACTAACACAAGTGCGAAAAGTGGTTTTTCCACACTAATACAAGTGCAAAAGTGGTTTCCTGCACCAACACAAGTGCGAAAAGTGGTTTTTCAACACTAACACAAGTGCGAAAAGTGGTTTTTCAACACTAACACAAGTGCGAAAAGTGGTTTTTCCACACTAATACAAGTGCAAAAGTGGTTTCCTGCACCAACACAAGTTCGAAAAGTGGTTTTTTCAACACTAACACAAGTGCGAAAAGTGGTTTTTCAACACTATCACAAGTGCAAAAAGTGTTTTTTCCACACTAATACAAGTGCAAAAGTGGTTTCCTGCACCAACACAAGTGCAAAAAGTGGTTTTTCAACACTAACACAAGTGCGGAAAGTGGTTTTTCAACACTAACACAAGTGCGAAAAGTGGTTTTTCAACACTAACACAAGTGCGAAAAGTGGTTTTTCCACACTAATACAAGTGCAAAAGTGTTTCCTGCACCAACACAAGTGCGAAAAGTGGTTTTTCAACACTAACACAAGTGCGAAAAGTGGTTTTTCAACACTATCACAAGTGCAAAAAGTGTTTTTTCCA
This sequence comes from Myxine glutinosa, assembly GCF_964187855.1. Classification (NCBI taxonomy): domain Eukaryota; kingdom Metazoa; phylum Chordata; class Myxini; order Myxiniformes; family Myxinidae; genus Myxine; species Myxine glutinosa. The sequence continues at coordinate 29,813 of NW_027617658.1, read as the reverse complement.
CACTAATACAAGTGCAAAAGTGGTTTCCTGCACCAACACAAGTGCGAAAAGTGGTTTTTCAACACTAACTCAAGTGCGAAAAGTGGTTTTTCAACACTATCACAAGTGCAAAAAGTGTTTTTTCCACACTAATACAAGTGCAAAAGTGGTTTCCTGCACCAACACAAGTGCGAAAAGTGGTTTTTCAACACTAACACAAGTGCGAAAAGTGGTTTTTCAACACTAACACAAGTGCCAAAAGTGGTTTTTCCACACTAATACAAGTGCAAAAGTGGTTTCCTGCACCAACACAAGTGCGAAAAGTGGTTTTTCAACACTAACACAAGTGCGAAAAGTGGTTTTTCAACACTAACACAAGTGCGAAAAGTGTTTTTTCCACACTAATACAAGTGCAAAAGTGGTTTCCTGCACCAACACAAGTGCGAAAAGTGGTTTTTCAACACTATCACAAGTGCAAAAAGTGTTTTTTCCAAACTAATACAAGTGCAAAAGTGGTTTCCTGCACCAACACAAGTGCGGAAAGTGGTTTTTCAACAATAACACAAGTGCAAAAAGTGGTTTTTCAACACTAACACAAGTGCTAAAAGTGGTTTTTCCACACTAATTCAAGTGCAAAAGTGGTTTCCTGCACAAACACAAGTGCAAAAAGTGGTTTTTCAACACTAACACAAGTGCGAAAAGTGGTTTTTCAACACTAACACAAGTGCGAAAAGTGGTTTTTCAACACTAACACAAGTGCGAAAAGTGGTTTTTCCACACTAATACAAGTGCAAAAGTGGTTTCCTGCACCAACACAAGTTCGAAAAGTGGTTTTTTCAACACTAACACAAGTGCGAAAAGTGGTTTTTCAACACTATCACAAGTGCAAAAAGTGTTTTTTCCACACTAATACAAGTGCAAAAGTGGTTTCCTGCACCAACACAAGTGCGAAAAGTGGTTTATCAACACTAACACAAGTGCGAAAAGTGGTTTTTCAACACTAACACAAGTGCGAAAAGTGGTTTTTCCACACTAATACAAGTGCAAAAGTGGTTTCCTGCACCAACACAAGTGCGAAAAGTGGTTTTTCAACACTAACACAAGTGCGAAAAGTGGTTTTTCAACACTAACACAAGTGCGAAAAGTGGTTTTTCAACACTAACACAGGTGCAAAAAGTGTTTTTTCCACACTAATACAAGTGCAAAAGTGGTTTCCTGCACCAACACAAGTTCGAAAAGTGGTTTTTTCAACACTAACACAAGTGCGAAAAGTGGTTTTTCAACACTATCACAAGTGCAAAAAGTGTTTTTTCCACACTAATACAAGTGCAAAAGTGGTTTCCTGCACCAACACAAGTGCGAAAAGTGGTTTTTCAACACTAACACAAGTGCGAAAAGTGGTTTTTCAACACTAACACAAGTGCGAAAAGTGGTTTTTCAACACTAACACAAGTGCGAAAAGTGGTTTTTCAACACTAACACAAGTGCGAAAAGTGGTTTTTCCACACTAATACAAGTGCAAAAGTGGTTTCCTGCACCAACACAAGTGCGAAAAGTGGTTTTTCAACACTAACACAAGTGCGAAAAGTGGTTTTTCAACACTATCACAAGTGCAAAAAGTGTTTTTTCCACACTAATACAAGTGCAAAAGTGGTTTCCTGCACCAACACAAGTGCGAAAAGTGGTTTTTCAACACTAACACAAGTGCGAAAAGTGGTTTTTCAACACTAACACAAGTGCGAAAAGTGGTTTTTCCACACTAATACAAGTGCAAAAGTGGTTTCCTGCACCAACACAAGTGCAAAAAGTGGTTTTTCAACACTAACACAAGTGCGAAAAGTGGTTTTTCAACACTAACACAAGTGCGAAAAGTGTTTTTTCCACACTAATACAAGTGCAAAAGTGGTTTCCTGCACCAACACAAGTGCGAAAAGTGGTTTTTCAACACTAACACAAGTGCGAAAAGTGGTTTTTCAACACTATCACAAGTGAAAAAAGTGTTTTTTCCACACTAATACAAGTGCAAAAGTGGTTTCCTGCACCAACACAAGTGCGAAAAGTGGTTTTTCAACACTAACACAAGTGCAAAAAGTGGTTTTTCAACACTAACACAAGTGCGAAAAGTGGTTTTTTCACACTAATACAAGTGTAAAAGTGGTTTCCTGCACAAACACAAGTGCGAAAAGCGGTTTTTCAACACTAACACAAGTGCGAAATGTGGTTTTTCAACACTAACACAAGTGCAAAAAGTGGTTTTTCCACACTAATACAAGTGCAAAAGTGGTTTCCTGCACCAACACAAGTGCGAAAAGTGGTTTTTCAACACTAACACAAGTGCGAAAAGTGGTTTTTCCACACTAATACAAGTGCAAAAGTGGTTTCCTGCACCAACACAAGTGCGAAAAGTGGTTTTTCAACACTAACACAAGTGCGAAAAGTGGTTTTTCAACACTATCACAAGTGCAAAAAGTGTTTTTTCCACACTAATACAAGTGCAAAAGTGTTTTCCTGCACCAACACAAGTGCGAAAAGTGGTTTTTCAACACTAACACAAGTGCAAAAATTGGTTTTTCAACACTAACACAAGTGCGAAAAGTGGTTTTTCCACACTAATACAAGTGCAAAAGTGGTTTCCTGCACCAACACAAGTGCGAAAAGTGGTTTTTCAACACTAACACAAGTGCGAAAAGTGGTTTTTCAACACTAACACAAGTGCGAAAAGTGGTTTTTCAACACTAACACAAGTGCGAAAAGTGGTTTTTCCACACTAATACAAGTGCAAAAGTGGTTTCCTGCACCAACACAAGTTCGAAAAGTGGTTTTTTCAACACTAACACAAGTGCGAAAAGTGGTTTTTCAACACTATCACAAGTGCAAAAAGTGTTTTTTCCACACTAATACAAGTGTAAAAGTGGTTTCCTGCACCAACACAAGTGCGAAAAGTGGTTTATCCACACTAACACAAGTGCGAAAAGTGGTTTTTCAACACTAACACAAGTGCGAAAAGTGGTTTTTCCACACTAATACAAGTGCAAACGTGGTTCCCTGCACCAAAACAAGTGCGAAAAGTGGTTTTTCAACACTAACACAAGTGCGAAAAGTGGTTTTCAACACTAACACAAGTGCGAAAAGTGGTTTTTCCACAATAATACAAGTGCAAAAGTGGTTTCCTGCACCAACACAAGTGCGAAAAGTGGTTTTTCAACACTAACACAAGTGCGAAAAGTGGTTTTTCAACACTAACACAAGTGCGAAAAGTGTTTTTCCCACACTAATACAAGTGCAAAAGTGGTTTCCTGCACCAACACAAGTGCGAAAAGTGGTTTTTCAACACTAACACAAGTGCGAAAAGTGGTTTTTCAACACTATCACAAGTGCAAAAAGTGTTTTTTCCACACTAATACAAGTGCAAAAGTGGTTTCCTACACCAACACAAGTGCGAAAAGTGGTTTTTCAACACTAACACAAGTGCAAAAAGTGGTTTTTCAACACTAACACAAGTGCGAAAAGTGGTTTTCCACACTAATTCAAGTGCAAAAGTGGTTTCCTGCACAAACACAAGTGCGAAAAGTGGTTTTTCAACACTAACACAAGTGCGAAAAGTGGTTTTTCAACACTAACACAAGTGCGAAAAGTGGTTTTTCAACACTAACACAAGTGCGAAAAGTGGTTTTTCCACACTAATACAAGTGCAAAAGTGGTTTCCTGCACCAACACAAGTTCGAAAAGTGGTTTTTTCAACACTAACACAAGTGCGAAAAGTGGTTTTTCAACACTATCACAAGTGCAAAAAGTGTTTTTTCCACACTAATACAAGTGCAAAAGTGGTTTCCTGCACCAACACAAGTGCGAAAAGTGGTTTATCAACACTAACACAAGTGCAAAAAGTGGTTTTTCAACACTATCACAAGTGCAAAAAGTGTTTTTTCCACACTAATACAAGTGTAAAAGTGGTTTCCTGCACCAACACAAGTGCGAAAAGTGGTTTATCCACACTAACACAAGTGCGAAAAGTGGTTTTTCAACACTAACACAAGTGCGAAAAGTGGTTTTTCCACACTAATACAAGTGCAAACGTGGTTCCCTGCACCAAAACAAGTGCGAAAAGTGGTTTTTCAACACTAACACAAGTGCGAAAAGTGGTTTTCAACACTAACACAAGTGCGAAAAGTGGTTTTTCCACAATAATACAAGTGCAAAAGTGGTTTCCTGCACCAACACAAGTGCGAAAAGTGGTTTTTCAACACTAACACAAGTGCGAAAAGTGGTTTTTCAACACTAACACAAGTGCGAAAAGTGTTTTTCCCACACTAATACAAGTGCAAAAGTGGTTTCCTGCACCAACACAAGTGCGAAAAGTGGTTTTTCAACACTAACACAAGTGCGAAAAGTGGTTTTTTCAACACTAACACAAGTGCGAAAAGTGGTTTTTCAACACTATCACAAGTGCAAAAAGTGTTTTTTCCACACTAATACAAGTGCAAAAGTGGTTTCCTGCACCAACACAAGTGCGAAAAGTGGTTTATCAACACTAACACAAGTGCGAAAAGTGGTTTTTCAACACTAACACAAGTGCGAAAAGTGGTTTTTCCACACTAATACAAGTGCAAAAGTGGTTTCCTGCACCAACACAAGTGCGAAAAGTGGTTTTTCAACACTAACACAAGTGCGAAAAGTGGTTTTTCAACACTAACACAAGTGCGAAAAGTGGTTTTTCAACACTAACACAAGTGCGAAAAGTGGTTTTTCCACACTAATACAAGTGCAAAAGTGGTTTCCTGCACCAACACAAGTTCGAAAAGTGGTTTTTTCAACACTAACACAAGTGCGAAAAGTGGTTTTTCAACACTAATACAAGTGCAAAAAGTGTTTTTTCCACAATAATACAAGTGCAAAAGTGGTTTCCTGCACCAACACAAGTGCGAAAAGTGGTTTTTCAACACTAACACAAGTGCGAAATGTGGTTTTTCAACACTAACACAAGTGCGAAAAGTGGTTTTTCAACACTAACACAAGTGCGAAAAGTGGTTTTTCCACACTAATACAAGTGCAAAAGTGGTTTCCTGCACCAACACAAGTGCGAAAAGTGGTTTTTCAACACTAACACAAGTGCGAATAGTGGTTTTTCAACACTATCACAAGTGCAAAAAGTGTTTTTTCCACACTAATACAAGTGCAAAAGTGGTTTCCTGCACCAACACAAGTGCGAAATGTGGTTTTTCAACACTAACACAAGTGCGAAAAGTGGTTTTTCAACACTAACACAAGTGCGAAAAGTGGTTTTTCCACACTAATACAAGTGCAAAAGTGGTTTCCTGCACTAACACAAGTGCGAAAAGTGGTTTTTCAACACTAACACAAGTGCGAAAAGTCGTTTTTCAACACTAACACAAGTGCGAAAAGTGTTTTTTTCCACACTAATACAAGTGCAAAAGTGGTTTCCTGCACCAACACAAGTGTGAAAAGTGGTTTTTCAACACTAACACAAGTGCGAAAAGTGGTTTTTCAACACTATCACAAGTGCGAAAAGTGTTTTTCCCACACTAATACAAGTGCAAAAGTGGTTTCCTGCACCAACACAAGTGCGAAAAGTGGTTTTTCAACACTAACACAAGTGCGAAAAGTGGTTTTTCAACACTAACACAAGTGCGAAAAGTGGTTTTTCAACACTAACACAAGTGCGAAAAGTGGTTTTTCCACACTAATACAAGTGCAAAAGTGGTTTCCTGCACCAACACAAGTGCGAAAAGTGATTTTTCAACACTAACACAAGTGCGAAAAGTGGTTTTTCAACACTATCACAAGTGCAAAAAGTGTTTTTTCCACACTAATACAAGTGCAAAAGTGGTTTCCTGCACCAACACAAGTGCGAAAAGTGGTTTTTCAACACTAACACAAGTGCGAAAAGTGGTTTTTCAACACTAACACAAGTGCGAAAAGTGGTTTTTCCACACTAATACAAGTGCAAAAGTGGTTTCGTGCACCAACACAAGTGCGAAAAGTGGTTTATCCACACTAATACAAGTGCAAAAGTGGTTTCCTGCACCAACACAAGTGCGAAAAGTGGTTTTTCAACACTAACACAAGTGCGAAAAGTGGTTTTTCAACACTATCACAAGTGCAAAAAGAGTTTTTTCCACACTAATACAAGTGCAAAAGTGGTTTTTCAACACTAACACAAGTACGAAAAGTGGTTTTTCAACACGAACACAAGTGCGAAAAGTGGTTTTGCCACACTAATACAAGTGCAAAAGTGGTTTCCTGCACCAACACAATTGCGAAAAGTGGTTTTTCAACACTAACACAAGTGCGAAAAGTGGTTTTTCAACACTATCACAAGTGCAAAAAGAGTTTTTTCCACACTAATACAAGTGCAAAAGTGGTTTCCTGCACCAACACAAGTGCGAAATGTGGTTTTTCAACACTAACACAAGTGCGAAAAGTGGTTTTTCAACACTAACACAAGTGCGAAAAGTGGTTTTTCCACACTAATACAAGTGCAAAAGTGGTTTCCTGCACCAACACATGTGTGAAAAGTGGTTTTTCAACACTAACACAAGTGCGAAAAGTGGTTTTTCAACACTATCACAAGTGCAAAAAGTGTTTTTTCCACACTAATACAAGTGCAAAAGTGGTTTCCTGCACCAACACCAGTGCGAAAAGTGGGTTTTCAACACTAACACAAGTGCGAAAAGTGGTTTTCTCCACCAACACAAGTGCGAAGAATGGATTTTCAACACTAACACAAGTGCGAAAAGTGGTTTCCATCACCAACACAAGTGCGAAAAGTGGGTTTTCAACACTAACACAAGTGCGAAAAGTGGTTTCCTACACCTACACAAGTGCGAAAAGTGTTTTTTCAACACTAACTCAAGTGCGAAAAGTGGTTTCCTTCACCAACACAAGTGCGAAAAGTGTATTTTCAACACTAACACAAGTGCGAAAAGTGGTTTCCTACGCCAACACAAGTGCGAAAAGTGGTTTTTCAACACTAACACAAGTGCGAAAAGTGGTTTCCTACACCAACACAAGTGCGAAAAGTGGTTTCCTACACCAACACAAGTGCGAAAAGTGGTTTTTCAACACTAACACAAGTGCGAAAAGTGGTTTCCTACACCAACACAAGTGCGAAAAGTGGTTTTTCAACACTAACACAAGTGCGAAAAGTGGTTTTTCCACACTAATACAAGTGCAAAAGTGGTTTCCTGCACCAACACAAGTGCGAAAAGTGGTTTTTCAACACTAACACAAGTGCGAAAAGTAGTTTCCTACACCAACACAAGTGCGAAAAGTGGTTTCCTACACCAACACCAGTGCGAAAGGTGGTTTTGCCACATAATACAAGTGCGAGAAGTCGTTTGCTACACCAACACAAGTGCGAAAAGTGGGGTTTCAACACAAACACAAGTGCGAAGTGGTTTCCGACACCAACAAAAGTGCGAAAAGTGGGTTTTCAACACTAACACAAGTGCCAGAAGTGGTTTCCTTCAACAACACAAGTGCGAAAAGTGTTTATTCAACACTAACACAAGTGCGAAAAGTGGTTTCCTACACCAACACAAGTGCGAAAAGTGGTTTTTCAACACTAACACAAGTGCGAAAAGTGGTTTTTCCACACTAATACAAGTGCAAAAGTGGTTTCCTGCACCAACACAAGTGCGAAAAGTGGTTTTTCAACACTAACACAAGTGCGAAAAGTGGTTTTTCAACACTAACACAAGTGCGAAAAGTGGTATTTCAACACTAACACAAGTGCGAAAAGTGGTTTTTCCACACTAATACAAGTGCAAAAGTGGTTTCCTGCACCAACACAAGTTCGAAAAGTGGTTTTTTCAACACTAACACAAGTGCGAAAAGTGGTTTTTCAACACTAACACAAGTGCAAAAAGTGTTTTTTCCACACTAATACAAGTGCAAAAGTGGTTTCCTGCACCAACACAAGTGCGAAAAGTGGTTTTTCAACACTAACACAAGTGCGAAATGTGGTTTTTCAACACTAACACAAGTGCGAAAAGTGGTTTTTCAACACTAACACAAGTGCGAAAAGTGGTTTTTCCACACTAATACAAGTGCAAAAGTGGTTTCCTGCACCAACACAAGTGCGAAAAGTGGTTTTTCAACACTAACACAAGTGCGAATAGTGGTTTTTCAACACTATCACAAGTGCAAAAAGTGTTTTTTCCACACTAATACAAGTGCAAAAGTGGTTTCCTGCACCAACACAAGTGCGAAATGTGGTTTTTCAACACTAACACAAGTGCGAAAAGTGGTTTTTCAACACTAACACAAGTGCGAAAAGTGGTTTTTCCACACTAATACAAGTGCAAAAGTGGTTTCCTGCACTAACACAAGTGCGAAAAGTGGTTTTTCAACACTAACACAAGTGCGAAAAGTCGTTTTTCAACACTAACACAAGTGCGAAAAGTGTTTTTTTCCACACTAATACAAGTGCAAAAGTGGTTTCCTGCACCAACACAAGTGTGAAAAGTGGTTTTTCAACACTAACACAAGTGCGAAAAGTGGTTTTTCAACACTATCACAAGTGCGAAAAGTGTTTTTTCCACACTAATACAAGTGCAAAAGTGGTTTCCTGCACCAACACAAGTGCGAAAAGTGGTTTTTCAACACTAACACAAGTGCGAAAAGTGGTTTTTCAACACTAACACAAGTGCGAAAAGTGGTTTTTCAACACTAACACAAGTGCGAAAAGTGGTTTTTCCACACTAATACAAGTGCAAAAGTGGTTTCCTGCACCAACACAAGTGCGAAAAGTGATTTTTCAACACTAACACAAGTGCGAAAAGTGGTTTTTCAACACTATCACAAGTGCAAAAAGTGTTTTTTCCACACTAATACAAGTGCAAAAGTGGTTTCATGCACCAACACAAGTGCGAAAAGTGGTTTTTCAACACTAACACAAGTGCGAAAAGTGGTTTTTCAACACTAACACAAGTGCGAAAAGTGGTTTTTCCACACTAATACAAGTGCAAAAGTGGTTTCGTGCACCAACACAAGTGCGAAAAGTGGTTTATCCACACTAATACAAGTGCAAAAGTGGTTTCCTGCACCAACACAAGTGCGAAAAGTGGTTTTTCAACACTAACACAAGTGCGAAAAGTGGTTTTTCAACACTATCACAAGTGCAAAAAGAGTTTTTTCCACACTAATACAAGTGCAAAAGTGGTTTTTCAACACTAACACAAGTACGAAAAGTGGTTTTTCAACACGAACACAAGTGCGAAAAGTGGTTTTGCCACACTAATACAAGTGCAAAAGTGGTTTCCTGCACCAACACAATTGCGAAAAGTGGTTTTTCAACACTAACACAAGTGCGAAAAGTGGTTTTTCAACACTATCACAAGTGCAAAAAGAGTTTTTTCCACACTAATACAAGTGCAAAAGTGGTTTCCTGCACCAACACAAGTGCGAAAAGTGGTTTTTCAACACTAACACAAGTACGAAAAGTGGTTTTTCAACACGAACACAAGTGCGAAAAGTGGTTTTGCCACACTAATACAAGTGTAAAAGTGGTTTCCTGCACCAACACAAGTGCGAAAAGTGGTTTATCCACACTAACACAAGTGCGAAAAGTGGTTTTCAACACTAACACAAGTGCGAAAAGTGGTTTTCCACAATAATACAAGTGCAAAAGTGGTTTCCTGCACCAACACAAGTGCGAAAAGTGGTTTTTCAACACTAACACAAGTGCGAAAAGTGGTTTTTCAACACTAACACAAGTGCGAAAAGTGTTTTTCCCACACTAATACAAGTGCAAAAGTGGTTTCCTGCACCAACACAAGTGCGAAAAGTGGTTTTTCAACACTAACACAAGTGCGAAAAGTGGTTTTTCAACACTATCACAAGTGCAAAAAGTGTTTTTTCCACACTAATACAAGTGCAAAAGTGGTTTCCTACACCAACACAAGTGCGAAAAGTGGTTTTTCAACACTAACACAAGTGCAAAAAGTGGTTTTTCAACACTAACACAAGTGCGAAAAGTGGTTTTCCACACTAATTCAAGTGCAAAAGTGGTTTCCTGCACAAACACAAGTGCGAAAAGTGGTTTTTCAACACTAACACAAGTGCGAAAAGTGGTTTTTCAACACTAACACAAGTGCGAAAAGTGGTTTTTCAACACTAACACAAGTGCGAAAAGTGGTTTTTCCACACTAATACAAGTGCAAAAGTGGTTTCCTGCACCAACACAAGTTCGAAAAGTGGTTTTTTCAACACTAACACAAGTGCGAAAAGTGGTTTTTCAACACTATCACAAGTGCAAAAAGTGTTTTTTCCACACTAATACAAGTGCAAAAGTGGTTTCCTGCACCAACACAAGTGCGAAAAGTGGTTTATCAACACTAACACAAGTGCGAAAAGTGGTTTTTCAACACTAACACAAGTGCGAAAAGTGGTTTTTCCACACTAATACAAGTGCAAAAGTGGTTTCCTGCACCAACACAAGTGCGAAAAGTGGTTTTTCAACACTAACACAAGTGCGAAAAGTGGTTTTTCAACACTAACACAAGTGCGAAAAGTGGTTTTTCAACACTAACACAAGTGCGAAAAGTGGTTTTTCCACACTAATACAAGTGCAAAAGTGGTTTCCTGCACCAACACAAGTTCGAAAAGTGGTTTTTTCAACACTAACACAAGTGCGAAAAGTGGTTTTTCAACACTAACACAAGTGCAAAAAGTGTTTTTTCCACAATAATACAAGTGCAAAAGTGGTTTCCTGCACCAACACAAGTGCGAAAAGTGGTTTTTCAACACTAACACAAGTGCGAAATGTGGTTTTTCAACACTAACACAAGTGCGAAAAGTGGTTTTTCAACACTAACACAAGTGCGAAAAGTGGTTTTTCCACACTAATACAAGTGCAAAAGTGGTTTCCTGCACCAACACAAGTGCGAAAAGTGGTTTTTCAACACTAACACAAGTGCGAATAGTGGTTTTTCAACACTATCACAAGTGCAAAAAGTGTTTTTTCCACACTAATACAAGTGCAAAAGTGGTTTCCTGCACCAACACAAGTGCGAAATGTGGTTTTTCAACACTAACACAAGTGCGAAAAGTGGTTTTTCAACACTAACACAAGTGCGAAAAGTGGTTTTTCCACACTAATACAAGTGCAAAAGTGGTTTCCTGCACTAACACAAGTGCGAAAAGTGGTTTTTCAACACTAACACAAGTGCGAAAAGTCGTTTTTCAACACTAACACAAGTGCGAAAAGTGTTTTTTTCCACACTAATACAAGTGCAAAAGTGGTTTCCTGCACCAACACAAGTGTGAAAAGTGGTTTTTCAACACTAACACAAGTGCGAAAAGTGGTTTTTCAACACTATCACAAGTGCGAAAAGTGTTTTTTCCACACTAATACAAGTGCAAAAGTGGTTTCCTGCACCAACACAAGTGCGAAAAGTGGTTTTTCAACACTAACACAAGTGCGAAAAGTGGTTTTTCAACACTAACACAAGTGCGAAAAGTGGTTTTTCAACACTAACACAAGTGCGAAAAGTGGTTTTTCCACACTAATACAAGTGCAAAAGTGGTTTCCTGCACCAACACAAGTGCGAAAAGTGATTTTTCAACACTAACACAAGTGCGAAAAGTGGTTTTTCAACACTATCACAAGTGCAAAAAGTGTTTTTTCCACACTAATACAAGTGCAAAAGTGGTTTCCTGCACCAACACAAGTGCGAAAAGTGGTTTTTCAACACTAACACAAGTGCGAAAAGTGGTTTTTCCACACTAATACAAGTGCAAACGTGGTTCCCTGCACCAAAACAAGTGCGAAAAGTGGTTTTTCAACACTAACACAAGTGCGAAAAGTGGTTTTCAACACTAACACAAGTGCGAAAAGTGGTTTTTCCACAATAATACAAGTGCAAAAGTGGTTTCCTGCACCAACACAAGTGCTAAAAGTGGTTTTTCAACACTAACACAAGTGCGTAAAGTGGTTTTTCAACACTAACACAAGTGCGAAAAGTGTTTTTCCCACACTAATACAAGTGCAAAAGTGGTTTCCTGCACCAACACAAGTGCGAAAAGTGGTTTTTCAACACTAACACAAGTGCGAAAAGTGGTTTTTCAACACTATCACAAGTGCAAAAAGTGTTTTTTCCACACTAATACAAGTGCAAAAGTGGTTTCCTACACCAACACAAGTGCGAAAAGTGGTTTTTCAACACTAACACAAGTGCAAAAATTGGTTTTTCAACACTAACACAAGTGCGAAAAGTGGTTTTTCCACACTAATACAAGTGCAAAAGTGGTTTCCTGCACCAACACAAGTGCGAAAAGTGGTTTTTCAACACTAACACAAGTGCGAAAAGTGGTTTTTCAACACTAACACAAGTGCGAAAAGTGGTTTTTCCACACTAATACAAGTGCAAAAGTGGTTTCCTGCACCAACACAAGTTCGAAAAGTGGTTTTTTCAACACTAACACAAGTGCGAAAAGTGGTTTTTCAACACTATCACAAGTGCAAAAAGTGTTTTTTCCACACTAATACAAGTGCAAAAGTGGTTTCCTGCACCAACACAAGTGCAAAAAGTGGTTTTTCAACACTAACACAAGTGCGGAAAGTGGTTTTTCAACACTAACACAAGTGCGAAAAGTGGTTTTTCAACACTAACACAAGTGCGAAAAGTGGTTTTTCCACACTAATACAAGTGCAAAAGTGTTTCCTGCACCAACACAAGTGCGAAAAGTGGTTTTTCAACACTAACACAAGTGCGAAAAGTGGTTTTTCAACACTATCACAAGTGCAAAAAGTGTTTTTTCCACACTAATACAAGTGCAAAAGTGGTTTCCTGCACCAACACAAGTGCGAAAAGTGGTTTTTCAACACTAACTCAAGTGCGAAAAGTGGTTTTTCAACACTATCACAAGTGCAAAAAGTGTTTTTTCCACACTAATACAAGTGCAAAAGTGGTTTCCTGCACCAACACAAGTGCGAAAAGTGGTTTTTCAACACTAACACAAGTGCGAAAAGTGGTTTTTCAACACTAACACAAGTGCCAAAAGTGGTTTTTCCACACTAATACAAGTGCAAAAGTGGTTTCCTGCACCAACACAAGTGCGAAAAGTGGTTTTTCAACACTAACACAAGTGCGAAAAGTGGTTTTTCAACACTAACACAAGTGCGAAAAGTGTTTTTTCCACACTAATACAAGTGCAAAAGTGGTTTCCTGCACCAACACAAGTGCGAAAAGTGGTTTTTCAACACTATCACAAGTGCAAAAAGTGTTTTTTCCAAACTAATACAAGTGCAAAAGTGGTTTCCTGCACCAACACAAGTGCGGAAAGTGGTTTTTCAACAATAACACAAGTGCAAAAAGTGGTTTTTCAACACTAACACAAGTGCTAAAAGTGGTTTTTCCACACTAATTCAAGTGCAAAAGTGGTTTCCTGCACAAACACAAGTGCAAAAAGTGGTTTTTCAACACTAACACAAGTGCGAAAAGTGGTTTTTCAACACTAACACAAGTGCGAAAAGTGGTTTTTCAACACTAACACAAGTGCGAAAAGTGGTTTTTCCACACTAATACAAGTGCAAAAGTGGTTTCCTGCACCAACACAAGTTCGAAAAGTGGTTTTTTCAACACTAACACAAGTGCGAAAAGTGGTTTTTCAACACTATCACAAGTGCAAAAAGTGTTTTTTCCACACTAATACAAGTGCAAAAGTGGTTTCCTGCACCAACACAAGTGCGAAAAGTGGTTTATCAACACTAACACAAGTGCGAAAAGTGGTTTTTCAACACTAACACAAGTGCGAAAAGTGGTTTTTCCACACTAATACAAGTGCAAAAGTGGTTTCCTGCACCAACACAAGTGCGAAAAGTGGTTTTTCAACACTAACACAAGTGCGAAAAGTGGTTTTTCAACACTAACACAAGTGCGAAAAGTGGTTTTTCAACACTAACACAGGTGCAAAAAGTGTTTTTTCCACACTAATACAAGTGCAAAAGTGGTTTCCTGCACCAACACAAGTTCGAAAAGTGGTTTTTTCAACACTAACACAAGTGCGAAAAGTGGTTTTTCAACACTATCACAAGTGCAAAAAGTGTTTTTTCCACACTAATACAAGTGCAAAAGTGGTTTCCTGCACCAACACAAGTGCGAAAAGTGGTTTTTCAACACTAACACAAGTGCGAAAAGTGGTTTTTCAACACTAACACAAGTGCGAAAAGTGGTTTTTCAACACTAACACAAGTGCGAAAAGTGGTTTTTCAACACTAACACAAGTGCGAAAAGTGGTTTTTCCACACTAATACAAGTGCAAAAGTGGTTTCCTGCACCAACACAAGTGCGAAAAGTGGTTTTTCAACACTAACACAAGTGCGAAAAGTGGTTTTTCAACACTATCACAAGTGCAAAAAGTGTTTTTTCCACACTAATACAAGTGCAAAAGTGGTTTCCTGCACCAACACAAGTGCGAAAAGTGGTTTTTCAACACTAACACAAGTGCGAAAAGTGGTTTTTCAACACTAACACAAGTGCGAAAAGTGGTTTTTCCACACTAATACAAGTGCAAAAGTGGTTTCCTGCACCAACACAAGTGCAAAAAGTGGTTTTTCAACACTAACACAAGTGCGAAAAGTGGTTTTTCAACACTAACACAAGTGCGAAAAGTGTTTTTTCCACACTAATACAAGTGCAAAAGTGGTTTCCTGCACCAACACAAGTGCGAAAAGTGGTTTTTCAACACTAACACAAGTGCGAAAAGTGGTTTTTCAACACTATCACAAGTGAAAAAAGTGTTTTTTCCACACTAATACAAGTGCAAAAGTGGTTTCCTGCACCAACACAAGTGCGAAAAGTGGTTTTTCAACACTAACACAAGTGCAAAAAGTGGTTTTTCAACACTAACACAAGTGCGAAAAGTGGTTTTTTCACACTAATACAAGTGTAAAAGTGGTTTCCTGCACAAACACAAGTGCGAAAAGCGGTTTTTCAACACTAACACAAGTGCGAAATGTGGTTTTTCAACACTAACACAAGTGCAAAAAGTGGTTTTTCCACACTAATACAAGTGCAAAAGTGGTTTCCTGCACCAACACAAGTGCGAAAAGTGGTTTTTCAACACTAACACAAGTGCGAAAAGTGGTTTTTCCACACTAATACAAGTGCAAAAGTGGTTTCCTGCACCAACACAAGTGCGAAAAGTGGTTTTTCAACACTAACACAAGTGCGAAAAGTGGTTTTTCAACACTATCACAAGTGCAAAAAGTGTTTTTTCCACACTAATACAAGTGCAAAAGTGTTTTCCTGCACCAACACAAGTGCGAAAAGTGGTTTTTCAACACTAACACAAGTGCAAAAATTGGTTTTTCAACACTAACACAAGTGCGAAAAGTGGTTTTTCCACACTAATACAAGTGCAAAAGTGGTTTCCTGCACCAACACAAGTGCGAAAAGTGGTTTTTCAACACTAACACAAGTGCGAAAAGTGGTTTTTCAACACTAACACAAGTGCGAAAAGTGGTTTTTCAACACTAACACAAGTGCGAAAAGTGGTTTTTCCACACTAATACAAGTGCAAAAGTGGTTTCCTGCACCAACACAAGTTCGAAAAGTGGTTTTTTCAACACTAACACAAGTGCGAAAAGTGGTTTTTCAACACTATCACAAGTGCAAAAAGTGTTTTTTCCACACTAATACAAGTGTAAAAGTGGTTTCCTGCACCAACACAAGTGCGAAAAGTGGTTTATCCACACTAACACAAGTGCGAAAAGTGGTTTTTCAACACTAACACAAGTGCGAAAAGTGGTTTTTCCACACTAATACAAGTGCAAACGTGGTTCCCTGCACCAAAACAAGTGCGAAAAGTGGTTTTTCAACACTAACACAAGTGCGAAAAGTGGTTTTCAACACTAACACAAGTGCGAAAAGTGGTTTTTCCACAATAATACAAGTGCAAAAGTGGTTTCCTGCACCAACACAAGTGCGAAAAGTGGTTTTTCAACACTAACACAAGTGCGAAAAGTGGTTTTTCAACACTAACACAAGTGCGAAAAGTGTTTTTCCCACACTAATACAAGTGCAAAAGTGGTTTCCTGCACCAACACAAGTGCGAAAAGTGGTTTTTCAACACTAACACAAGTGCGAAAAGTGGTTTTTCAACACTATCACAAGTGCAAAAAGTGTTTTTTCCACACTAATACAAGTGCAAAAGTGGTTTCCTACACCAACACAAGTGCGAAAAGTGGTTTTTCAACACTAACACAAGTGCAAAAAGTGGTTTTTCAACACTAACACAAGTGCGAAAAGTGGTTTTCCACACTAATTCAAGTGCAAAAGTGGTTTCCTGCACAAACACAAGTGCGAAAAGTGGTTTTTCAACACTAACACAAGTGCGAAAAGTGGTTTTTCAACACTAACACAAGTGCGAAAAGTGGTTTTTCAACACTAACACAAGTGCGAAAAGTGGTTTTTCCACACTAATACAAGTGCAAAAGTGGTTTCCTGCACCAACACAAGTTCGAAAAGTGGTTTTTTCAACACTAACACAAGTGCGAAAAGTGGTTTTTCAACACTATCACAAGTGCAAAAAGTGTTTTTTCCACACTAATACAAGTGCAAAAGTGGTTTCCTGCACCAACACAAGTGCGAAAAGTGGTTTATCAACACTAACACAAGTGCAAAAAGTGGTTTTTCAACACTATCACAAGTGCAAAAAGTGTTTTTTCCACACTAATACAAGTGTAAAAGTGGTTTCCTGCACCAACACAAGTGCGAAAAGTGGTTTATCCACACTAACACAAGTGCGAAAAGTGGTTTTTCAACACTAACACAAGTGCGAAAAGTGGTTTTTCCACACTAATACAAGTGCAAACGTGGTTCCCTGCACCAAAACAAGTGCGAAAAGTGGTTTTTCAACACTAACACAAGTGCGAAAAGTGGTTTTCAACACTAACACAAGTGCGAAAAGTGGTTTTTCCACAATAATACAAGTGCAAAAGTGGTTTCCTGCACCAACACAAGTGCGAAAAGTGGTTTTTCAACACTAACACAAGTGCGAAAAGTGGTTTTTCAACACTAACACAAGTGCGAAAAGTGTTTTTCCCACACTAATACAAGTGCAAAAGTGGTTTCCTGCACCAACACAAGTGCGAAAAGTGGTTTTTCAACACTAACACAAGTGCGAAAAGTGGTTTTTCAACACTATCACAAGTGCAAAAAGTGTTTTTTCCACACTAATACAAGTGCAAAAGTGGTTTCCTACACCAACACAAGTGCGAAAAGTGGTTTTTCAACACTAACACAAGTGCAAAAAGTGGTTTTTCAACACTAACACAAGTGCGAAAAGTGGTTTTCCACACTAATTCAAGTGCAAAAGTGGTTTCCTGCACAAACACAAGTGCGAAAAGTGGTTTTTCAACACTAACACAAGTGCGAAAAGTGGTTTTTCAACACTAACACAAGTGCGAAAAGTGGTTTTTCAACACTAACACAAGTGCGAAAAGTGGTTTTTCCACACTAATACAAGTGCAAAAGTGGTTTCCTGCACCAACACAAGTTCGAAAAGTGGTTTTTTCAACACTAACACAAGTGCGAAAAGTGGTTTTTCAACACTATCACAAGTGCAAAAAGTGTTTTTTCCACACTAATACAAGTGCAAAAGTGGTTTCCTGCACCAACACAAGTGCGAAAAGTGGTTTATCAACACTAACACAAGTGCAAAAAGTGGTTTTTCAACACTATCACAAGTGCAAAAAGTGTTTTTTCCACACTAATACAAGTGTAAAAGTGGTTTCCTGCACCAACACAAGTGCGAAAAGTGGTTTATCCACACTAACACAAGTGCGAAAAGTGGTTTTTCAACACTAACACAAGTGCGAAAAGTGGTTTTTCCACACTAATACAAGTGCAAACGTGGTTCCCTGCACCAAAACAAGTGCGAAAAGTGGTTTTTCAACACTAACACAAGTGCGAAAAGTGGTTTTCAACACTAACACAAGTGCGAAAAGTGGTTTTCCACAATAATACAAGTGCAAAAGTGGTTTCCTGCACCAACACAAGTGCGAAAAGTGGTTTTTCAACACTAACACAAGTGCGAAAAGTGGTTTTTCAACACTAACACAAGTGCGAAAAGTGTTTTTCCCACACTAATACAAGTGCAAAAGTGGTTTCCTGCACCAACACAAGTGCGAAAAGTGGTTTTTCAACACTAACACAAGTGCGAAAAGTGGTTTTTCAACACTATCACAAGTGCAAAAAGTGTTTTTTCCACACTAATACAAGTGCAAAAGTGGTTTCCTACACCAACACAAGTGCGAAAAGTGGTTTTTCAACACTAACACAAGTGCAAAAAGTGGTTTTTCAACACTAACACAAGTGCGAAAAGTGGTTTTCCACACTAATTCAAGTGCAAAAGTGGTTTCCTGCACAAACACAAGTGCGAAAAGTGGTTTTTCAACACTAACACAAGTGCGAAAAGTGGTTTTTCAACACTAACACAAGTGCGAAAAGTGGTTTTTCAACACTAACACAAGTGCGAAAAGTGGTTTTTCCACACTAATACAAGTGCAAAAGTGGTTTCCTGCACCAACACAAGTTCGAAAAGTGGTTTTTTCAACACTAACACAAGTGCGAAAAGTGGTTTTTCAACACTATCACAAGTGCAAAAAGTGTTTTTTCCACACTAATACAAGTGCAAAAGTGGTTTCCTGCACCAACACAAGTGCGAAAAGTGGTTTATCAACACTAACACAAGTGCGAAAAGTGGTTTTTCAACACTAACACAAGTGCGAAAAGTGGTTTTTCCACACTAATACAAGTGCAAAAGTGGTTTCCTGCACCAACACAAGTGCGAAAAGTGGTTTTTCAACACTAACACAAAGTGCGAAAAGTGGTTTTTCAACACTAACACAAGTGCGAAAAGTGGTTTTTCAACACTAACACAAGTGCGAAAAGTGGTTTTTCCACACCTAATACAAGTGCAAATGGTTTCCTGCACCAACACAAGTTCGAAAAGTGGTTTTTTCAACACTAACACAAGTGCGAAAAGTGGTTTTTCAACACTAACACAAGTGCAAAAAGTGTTTTTTCCACAATAATACAAGTGCAAAAGTGGTTTCCTGCACCAACACAAGTGCGAAAAGTGGTTTTTCAACACTAACACAAGTGCGAAATGTGGTTTTTCAACACTAACACAAGTGCGAAAAGTGGTTTTTCAACACTAACACAAGTGCGAAAAGTGGTTTTTCCACACTAATACAAGTGCAAAAGTGGTTTCCTGCACCAACACAAGTGCGAAAAGTGGTTTTTCAACACTAACACAAGTGCGAATAGTGGTTTTTCAACACTATCACAAGTGCAAAAAGTGTTTTTTCCACACTAATACAAGTGCAAAAGTGGTTTCCTGCACCAACACAAGTGCGAAATGTGGTTTTTCAACACTAACACAAGTGCGAAAAGTGGTTTTTCAACACTAACACAAGTGCGAAAAGTGGTTTTTCCACACTAATACAAGTGCAAAAGTGGTTTCCTGCACTAACACAAGTGCGAAAAGTGGTTTTTCAACACTAACACAAGTGCGAAAAGTCGTTTTTCAACACTAACACAAGTGCGAAAAGTGTTTTTTTCCACACTAATACAAGTGCAAAAGTGGTTTCCTGCACCAACACAAGTGTGAAAAGTGGTTTTTCAACACTAACACAAGTGCGAAAAGTGGTTTTTCAACACTATCACAAGTGCGAAAAGTGTTTTTTCCACACTAATACAAGTGCAAAAGTGGTTTCCTGCACCAACACAAGTGCGAAAAGTGGTTTTTCAACACTAACACAAGTGCGAAAAGTGGTTTTTCAACACTAACACAAGTGCGAAAAGTGGTTTTTCAACACTAACACAAGTGCGAAAAGTGGTTTTTCCACACTAATACAAGTGCAAAAGTGGTTTCCTGCACCAACACAAGTGCGAAAAGTGATTTTTCAACACTAACACAAGTGCGAAAAGTGGTTTTTCAACACTATCACAAGTGCAAAAAGTGTTTTTTCCACACTAATACAAGTGCAAAAGTGGTTTCCTGCACCAACACAAGTGCGAAAAGTGGTTTTTCAACACTAACACAAGTGCGAAAAGTGGTTTTTCCACACTAATACAAGTGCAAACGTGGTTCCCTGCACCAAAACAAGTGCGAAAAGTGGTTTTTCAACACTAACACAAGTGCGAAAAGTGGTTTTCAACACTAACACAAGTGCGAAAAGTGGTTTTTCCACAATAATACAAGTGCAAAAGTGGTTTCCTGCACCAACACAAGTGCTAAAAGTGGTTTTTCAACACTAACACAAGTGCGTAAAGTGGTTTTTCAACACTAACACAAGTGCGAAAAGTGTTTTTCCCACACTAATACAAGTGCAAAAGTGGTTTCCTGCACCAACACAAGTGCGAAAAGTGGTTTTTCAACACTAACACAAGTGCGAAAAGTGGTTTTTCAACACTATCACAAGTGCAAAAAGTGTTTTTTCCACACTAATACAAGTGCAAAAGTGGTTTCCTACACCAACACAAGTGCGAAAAGTGGTTTTTCAACACTAACACAAGTGCAAAAATTGGTTTTTCAACACTAACACAAGTGCGAAAAGTGGTTTTTCCACACTAATACAAGTGCAAAAGTGGTTTCCTGCACCAACACAAGTGCGAAAAGTGGTTTTTCAACACTAACACAAGTGCGAAAAGTGGTTTTTCAACACTAACACAAGTGCGAAAAGTGGTTTTTCCACACTAATACAAGTGCAAAAGTGGTTTCCTGCACCAACACAAGTTCGAAAAGTGGTTTTTTCAACACTAACACAAGTGCGAAAAGTGGTTTTTCAACACTATCACAAGTGCAAAAAGTGTTTTTTCCACACTAATACAAGTGCAAAAGTGGTTTCCTGCACCAACACAAGTGCAAAAAGTGGTTTTTCAACACTAACACAAGTGCGGAAAGTGGTTTTTCAACACTAACACAAGTGCGAAAAGTGGTTTTTCAACACTAACACAAGTGCGAAAAGTGGTTTTTCCACACTAATACAAGTGCAAAAGTGTTTCCTGCACCAACACAAGTGCGAAAAGTGGTTTTTCAACACTAACACAAGTGCGAAAAGTGGTTTTTCAACACTATCACAAGTGCAAAAAGTGTTTTTTCCACACTAATACAAGTGCAAAAGTGGTTTCCTGCACCAACACAAGTGCGAAAAGTGGTTTTTCAACACTAACTCAAGTGCGAAAAGTGGTTTTTCAACACTATCACAAGTGCAAAAAGTGTTTTTTCCACACTAATACAAGTGCAAAAGTGGTTTCCTGCACCAACACAAGTGCGAAAAGTGGTTTTTCAACACTAACACAAGTGCGAAAAGTGGTTTTTCAACACTAACACAAGTGCCAAAAGTGGTTTTTCCACACTAATACAAGTGCAAAAGTGGTTTCCTGCACCAACACAAGTGCGAAAAGTGGTTTTTCAACACTAACACAAGTGCGAAAAGTGGTTTTTCAACACTAACACAAGTGCGAAAAGTGTTTTTTCCACACTAATACAAGTGCAAAAGTGGTTTCCTGCACCAACACAAGTGCGAAAAGTGGTTTTTCAACACTATCACAAGTGCAAAAAGTGTTTTTTCCAAACTAATACAAGTGCAAAAGTGGTTTCCTGCACCAACACAAGTGCGGAAAGTGGTTTTTCAACAATAACACAAGTGCAAAAAGTGGTTTTTCAACACTAACACAAGTGCTAAAAGTGGTTTTTCCACACTAATTCAAGTGCAAAAGTGGTTTCCTGCACAAACACAAGTGCAAAAAGTGGTTTTTCAACACTAACACAAGTGCGAAAAGTGGTTTTTCAACACTAACACAAGTGCGAAAAGTGGTTTTTCAACACTAACACAAGTGCGAAAAGTGGTTTTTCCACACTAATACAAGTGCAAAAGTGGTTTCCTGCACCAACACAAGTTCGAAAAGTGGTTTTTTCAACACTAACACAAGTGCGAAAAGTGGTTTTTCAACACTATCACAAGTGCAAAAAGTGTTTTTTCCACACTAATACAAGTGCAAAAGTGGTTTCCTGCACCAACACAAGTGCGAAAAGTGGTTTATCAACACTAACACAAGTGCGAAAAGTGGTTTTTCAACACTAACACAAGTGCGAAAAGTGGTTTTTCCACACTAATACAAGTGCAAAAGTGGTTTCCTGCACCAACACAAGTGCGAAAAGTGGTTTTTCAACACTAACACAAGTGCGAAAAGTGGTTTTTCAACACTAACACAAGTGCGAAAAGTGGTTTTTCAACACTAACACAGGTGCAAAAAGTGTTTTTTCCACACTAATACAAGTGCAAAAGTGGTTTCCTGCACCAACACAAGTTCGAAAAGTGGTTTTTTCAACACTAACACAAGTGCGAAAAGTGGTTTTTCAACACTATCACAAGTGCAAAAAGTGTTTTTTCCACACTAATACAAGTGCAAAAGTGGTTTCCTGCACCAACACAAGTGCGAAAAGTGGTTTTTCAACACTAACACAAGTGCGAAAAGTGGTTTTTCAACACTAACACAAGTGCGAAAAGTGGTTTTTCAACACTAACACAAGTGCGAAAAGTGGTTTTTCAACACTAACACAAGTGCGAAAAGTGGTTTTTCCACACTAATACAAGTGCAAAAGTGGTTTCCTGCACCAACACAAGTGCGAAAAGTGGTTTTTCAACACTAACACAAGTGCGAAAAGTGGTTTTTCAACACTATCACAAGTGCAAAAAGTGTTTTTTCCACACTAATACAAGTGCAAAAGTGGTTTCCTGCACCAACACAAGTGCGAAAAGTGGTTTTTCAACACTAACACAAGTGCGAAAAGTGGTTTTTCAACACTAACACAAGTGCGAAAAGTGGTTTTTCCACACTAATACAAGTGCAAAAGTGGTTTCCTGCACCAACACAAGTGCAAAAAGTGGTTTTTCAACACTAACACAAGTGCGAAAAGTGGTTTTTCAACACTAACACAAGTGCGAAAAGTGTTTTTTCCACACTAATACAAGTGCAAAAGTGGTTTCCTGCACCAACACAAGTGCGAAAAGTGGTTTTTCAACACTAACACAAGTGCGAAAAGTGGTTTTTCAACACTATCACAAGTGAAAAAAGTGTTTTTTCCACACTAATACAAGTGCAAAAGTGGTTTCCTGCACCAACACAAGTGCGAAAAGTGGTTTTTCAACACTAACACAAGTGCAAAAAGTGGTTTTTCAACACTAACACAAGTGCGAAAAGTGGTTTTTTCACACTAATACAAGTGTAAAAGTGGTTTCCTGCACAAACACAAGTGCGAAAAGCGGTTTTTCAACACTAACACAAGTGCGAAATGTGGTTTTTCAACACTAACACAAGTGCAAAAAGTGGTTTTTCCACACTAATACAAGTGCAAAAGTGGTTTCCTGCACCAACACAAGTGCGAAAAGTGGTTTTTCAACACTAACACAAGTGCGAAAAGTGGTTTTTCCACACTAATACAAGTGCAAAAGTGGTTTCCTGCACCAACACAAGTGCGAAAAGTGGTTTTTCAACACTAACACAAGTGCGAAAAGTGGTTTTTCAACACTATCACAAGTGCAAAAAGTGTTTTTTCCACACTAATACAAGTGCAAAAGTGTTTTCCTGCACCAACACAAGTGCGAAAAGTGGTTTTTCAACACTAACACAAGTGCAAAAATTGGTTTTTCAACACTAACACAAGTGCGAAAAGTGGTTTTTCCACACTAATACAAGTGCAAAAGTGGTTTCCTGCACCAACACAAGTGCGAAAAGTGGTTTTTCAACACTAACACAAGTGCGAAAAGTGGTTTTTCAACACTAACACAAGTGCGAAAAGTGGTTTTTCAACACTAACACAAGTGCGAAAAGTGGTTTTTCCACACTAATACAAGTGCAAAAGTGGTTTCCTGCACCAACACAAGTTCGAAAAGTGGTTTTTTCAACACTAACACAAGTGCGAAAAGTGGTTTTTCAACACTATCACAAGTGCAAAAAGTGTTTTTTCCACACTAATACAAGTGTAAAAGTGGTTTCCTGCACCAACACAAGTGCGAAAAGTGGTTTATCCACACTAACACAAGTGCGAAAAGTGGTTTTTCAACACTAACACAAGTGCGAAAAGTGGTTTTTCCACACTAATACAAGTGCAAACGTGGTTCCCTGCACCAAAACAAGTGCGAAAAGTGGTTTTTCAACACTAACACAAGTGCGAAAAGTGGTTTTCAACACTAACACAAGTGCGAAAAGTGGTTTTTCCACAATAATACAAGTGCAAAAGTGGTTTCCTGCACCAACACAAGTGCGAAAAGTGGTTTTTCAACACTAACACAAGTGCGAAAAGTGGTTTTTCAACACTAACACAAGTGCGAAAAGTGTTTTTCCCACACTAATACAAGTGCAAAAGTGGTTTCCTGCACCAACACAAGTGCGAAAAGTGGTTTTTCAACACTAACACAAGTGCGAAAAGTGGTTTTTCAACACTATCACAAGTGCAAAAAGTGTTTTTTCCACACTAATACAAGTGCAAAAGTGGTTTCCTACACCAACACAAGTGCGAAAAGTGGTTTTTCAACACTAACACAAGTGCAAAAAGTGGTTTTTCAACACTAACACAAGTGCGAAAAGTGTTTTTCCCACACTAATACAAGTGCAAAAGTGGTTTCCTGCACCAACACAAGTGCGAAAAGTGGTTTTTCAACACTAACACAAGTGCGAAAAGTGGTTTTTCAACACTATCACAAGTGCAAAAAGTGTTTTTTCCACACTAATACAAGTGCAAAAGTGGTTTCCTACACCAACACAAGTGCGAAAAGTGGTTTTTCAACACTAACACAAGTGCAAAAAGTGGTTTTTCAACACTAACACAAGTGCGAAAAGTGGTTTTCCACACTAATTCAAGTGCAAAAGTGGTTTCCTGCACAAACACAAGTGCGAAAAGTGGTTTTTCAACACTAACACAAGTGCGAAAAGTGGTTTTTCAACACTAACACAAGTGCGAAAAGTGGTTTTTCAACACTAACACAAGTGCGAAAAGTGGTTTTTCCACACTAATACAAGTGCAAAAGTGGTTTCCTGCACCAACACAAGTTCGAAAAGTGGTTTTTTCAACACTAACACAAGTGCGAAAAGTGGTTTTTCAACACTATCACAAGTGCAAAAAGTGTTTTTTCCACACTAATACAAGTGCAAAAGTGGTTTCCTGCACCAACACAAGTGCGAAAAGTGGTTTATCAACACTAACACAAGTGCGAAAAGTGGTTTTTCAACACTAACACAAGTGCGAAAAGTGGTTTTTCCACACTAATACAAGTGCAAAAGTGGTTTCCTGCACCAACACAAGTGCGAAAAGTGGTTTTTCAACACTAACACAAGTGCGAAAAGTGGTTTTTCAACACTAACACAAGTGCGAAAAGTGGTTTTTCAACACTAACACAAGTGCGAAAAGTGGTTTTTCCACACTAATACAAGTGCAAAAGTGGTTTCCTGCACCAACACAAGTTCGAAAAGTGGTTTTTTCAACACTAACACAAGTGCGAAAAGTGGTTTTTCAACACTAACACAAGTGCAAAAAGTGTTTTTTCCACAATAATACAAGTGCAAAAGTGGTTTCCTGCACCAACACAAGTGCGAAAAGTGGTTTTTCAACACTAACACAAGTGCGAAATGTGGTTTTTCAACACTAACACAAGTGCGAAAAGTGGTTTTTCAACACTAACACAAGTGCGAAAAGTGGTTTTTCCACACTAATACAAGTGCAAAAGTGGTTTCCTGCACCAACACAAGTGCGAAAAGTGGTTTTTCAACACTAACACAAGTGCGAATAGTGGTTTTTCAACACTATCACAAGTGCAAAAAGTGTTTTTTCCACACTAATACAAGTGCAAAAGTGGTTTCCTGCACCAACACAAGTGCGAAATGTGGTTTTTCAACACTAACACAAGTGCGAAAAGTGGTTTTTCAACACTAACACAAGTGCGAAAAGTGGTTTTTCCACACTAATACAAGTGCAAAAGTGGTTTCCTGCACTAACACAAGTGCGAAAAGTGGTTTTTCAACACTAACACAAGTGCGAAAAGTCGTTTTTCAACACTAACACAAGTGCGAAAAGTGTTTTTTTCCACACTAATACAAGTGCAAAAGTGGTTTCCTGCACCAACACAAGTGTGAAAAGTGGTTTTTTCAACACTAACACAAGTGCGAAAAGTGGTTTTTCAACACTATCACAAGTGCGAAAAGTGTTTTTTCCACACTAATACAAGTGCAAAAGTGGTTTCCTGCACCAACACAAGTGCGAAAAGTGGTTTTTCAACACTAACACAAGTGCGAAAAGTGGTTTTTCAACACTAACACAAGTGCGAAAAGTGGTTTTTCAACACTAACACAAGTGCGAAAAGTGGTTTTTCCACACTAATACAAGTGCAAAAGTGGTTTCCTGCACCAACACAAGTGCGAAAAGTGATTTTTCAACACTAACACAAGTGCGAAAAGTGGTTTTTCAACACTATCACAAGTGCAAAAAGTGTTTTTTCCACACTAATACAAGTGCAAAAGTGGTTTCCTGCACCAACACAAGTGCGAAAAGTGGTTTTTCAACACTAACACAAGTGCGAAAAGTGGTTTTTCCACACTAATACAAGTGCAAACGTGGTTCCTGCACCAAAACAAGTGCGAAAAGTGGTTTTTCAACACTAACACAAGTGCGAAAAGTGGTTTTCAACACTAACACAAGTGCGAAAAGTGGTTTTTCCACAATAATACAAGTGCAAAAGTGGTTTCCTGCACCAACACAAGTGCTAAAAGTGGTTTTTCAACACTAACACAAGTGCGTAAAGTGGTTTTTCAACACTAACACAAGTGCGAAAAGTGTTTTTCCCACACTAATACAAGTGCAAAAGTGGTTTCCTGCACCAACACAAGTGCGAAAAGTGGTTTTTCAACACTAACACAAGTGCGAAAAGTGGTTTTTCAACACTATCACAAGTGCAAAAAGTGTTTTTTCCACACTAATACAAGTGCAAAAGTGGTTTCCTACACCAACACAAGTGCGAAAAGTGGTTTTTCAACACTAACACAAGTGCAAAAATTGGTTTTTCAACACTAACACAAGTGCGAAAAGTGGTTTTTCCACACTAATACAAGTGCAAAAGTGGTTTCCTGCACCAACACAAGTGCGAAAAGTGGTTTTTCAACACTAACACAAGTGCGAAAAGTGGTTTTTCAACACTAACACAAGTGCGAAAAGTGGTTTTTCCACACTAATACAAGTGCAAAAGTGGTTTCCTGCACCAACACAAGTTCGAAAAGTGGTTTTTTCAACACTAACACAAGTGCGAAAAGTGGGTTTTTCAACACTATCACAAGTGCAAAAAGTGTTTTTTCCACACTAATACAAGTGCAAAAGTGGTTTCCTGCACCAACACAAGTGCAAAAAGTGGTTTTTCAACACTAACACAAGTGCGAAAGTGGTTTTTCAACACTAACACAAGTGCGAAAAGTGGTTTTTTCAACACTAACACAAGTGCGAAAAGTGGTTTTTCCACACTAATACAAGTGCAAAAGTGTTTCCTGCACCAACACAAGTGCGAAAAGTGGTTTTTTCAACACTAACACAAGTGCGAAAAGTGGTTTTTCAACACTATCACAAGTGCAAAAAGTGTTTTTTCCACACTAATACAAGTGCAAAAGTGGTTTCCTGCACCAACACAAGTGCGAAAAGTGGTTTTTCAACACTAACTCAAGTGCGAAAAGTGGTTTTTCAACACTATCACAAGTGCAAAAGTGTTTTTTCCACACTAATACAAGTGCAAAAGTGGTTTCCTGCACCAACACAAGTGCGAAAAGTGGTTTTTTCAACACTAACACAAGTGCGAAAAGTGGTTTTTCAACACTAACACAAGTGCCAAAAGTGGTTTTTCCACACTAATACAAGTGCAAAAGTGGTTTCCTGCACCAACACAAGTGCGAAAAGTGGTTTTTTCAACACTAACACAAGTGCGAAAAGTGGTTTTTCAACACTAACACAAGTGCGAAAAGTGTTTTTTCCACACTAATACAAGTGCAAAAGTGGTTTCCTGCACCAACACAAGTGCGAAAGTGGTTTTTCAACACTATCACAAGTGCAAAAAGTGTTTTTTCCAAACTAATACAAGTGCAAAAGTGGTTTCTGCACCAACACAAGTGCGGAAAGTGGTTTTTCAACAATAACACAAGTGCAAAAGAGTGGTTTTTCAACACTAACACAAGTGCTAAAAGTGTTTTTCCACACTAATTCAAGTGCAAAAGTGGTTTCCTGCACAAACACAAGTGCAAAAGTGGTTTTTCAACACTAACACAAGTGCGAAAAGTGGTTTTTCAACACTAACACAAGTGCGAAAAGTGGTTTTTTCAACACTAACACAAGTGCGAAAAGTGGTTTTTCCACACTAATACAAGTGCAAAAGTGGTTTCCTGCACAACACAAGTTCGAAAAGTGGTTTTTTCAACACTACACAAGTGCGAAAAGTGGTTTTTCAACACTATCACAAGTGCAAAAAGTGTTTTTTCCACACTAATACAAGTGCAAAAGTGTTTCCTGCACCAACACAAGTGCGAAAAGTGGTTTATCAACACTAACACAAGTGCGAAAAGTGGTTTTTCAACACTAACACAAGTGCGAAAAGTGGTTTTTCCACACTAATACAAGTGCAAAAGTGGTTTCCTGCACCAACACAAGTGCGAAAAGTGGTTTTTCAACACTAACACAAGTGCGAAAAGTGGTTTTTCAACACTAACACAAGTGCGAAAAGTGGTTTTTCAACACTAACACAGGTGCAAAAAGTGTTTTTTTCCACACTAATACAAGTGCAAAAGTGGTTTCCTGCACCAACACAAGTTCGAAAGTGGTTTTTTCAACACTAACACAAGTGCGAAAAGTGGTTTTTCAACACTATCACAAGTGCAAAAGTGTTTTTTCCACACTAATACAAGTGCAAAAGTGGTTTCCTGCACCAACACAAGTGCGAAAAGTGGTTTTTCAACACTAACACAAGTGCGAAAAGTGGTTTTTCAACACTAACACAAGTGCGAAAAGTGGTTTTTCAACACTAACACAAGTGCGAAAAGTGGTTTTTCAACACTAACACAAGTGCGAAAAGTGGTTTTTCCACACTAATACAAGTGCAAAAGTGGTTTCCTGCACCAACACAAGTGCGAAAAGTGGTTTTTCACACTAACACAAGTGCGAAAAGTGGTTTTTCAACACTATCACAAGTGCAAAAAGTGTTTTTTCCACACTAATACAAGTGCAAAAGTGGTTTCCTGCACCAACACAAGTGCGAAAAGTGGTTTTTCAACACTAACACAAGTGCGAAAAGTGGTTTTTCAACACTAACACAAGTGCGAAAAGTGGTTTTTCCACACTAATACAAGTGCAAAAGTGGTTTCCTGCACCAACACAAGTGCAAAAAGTGGTTTTTCAACACTAACACAAGTGCGAAAAGTGGTTTTTCAACACTAACACAAGTGCGAAAAGTGGTTTTTCCACACTAATACAAGTGCAAAAGTGGTTTCCTGCACCAACACAAGTGCGAAAAGTGGTTTTTCAACACTAACACAAGTGCGAAAAGTGGTTTTTCAACACTATCACAAGTGAAAAAAGTGTTTTTTCCACACTAATACAAGTGCAAAAGTGGTTTCCTGCACCAACACAAGTGCGAAAAGTGGTTTTTCAACACTAACACAAGTGCAAAAAGTGGTTTTTCAACACTAACACAAGTGCGAAAAGTGGTTTTTTTCACACTAATACAAGTGTAAAAGTGGTTTCCTGCACAAACACAAGTGCGAAAGCTGGTTTTT
>NW_027617657.1:0-104506 GCF_964187855.1 Myxine glutinosa | reverse complement strand
GTTAGTGTTGAAAAACCACTTTTCGCACTTGTGTTAGTGTTGAAAAACCACTTTTCGCACTTGTGTTAGTGTTGAAAAACCACTTTTCGCACTTGTGTTGGTGCAGGAAACCACTTTTGCACTTGTATTAGTGTGGAAAAACCACTTTTCGCACTGGTGTTAGTGTTGAAAAACCACTTTTCGCACTTGTGTTGGTGCAGGAAACCACTTTTGCACTTGTATTAGTGTGGAAAAAACACTTTTTGCACTTGCGATAGTGTTGAAAAACCACTTTTCGCACTTGTGTTAGTGTTGAAAAACCACTTTTCGCACTTGTGTTAGTGTTGAAAAACCACTTTTCGCACTTGTGTTAGTGTTGAAAAACCACTTTTCGCACTTGTGTTAGTGTAGAAAAACCACTTTCGCACTTGTGTTGGTGCAGGAAACCACTTTTGCACTTGTATTAGTGTGGAAAAAACTATTTTTGCACTTGTGATAGTGTTGAAAAACCACTTTTCGCACTTGTGTTAGTGTTGAAAAACCACTTTTCGCACTCTTGTTAGTGTTGAAAAACCACTTTTCGCACTTGTGTTGGTGCAGGAAACCACTTTTGCACTTGTATTAGTGTGGACAAAAACACTTTGCGCACTTGTGTTAGTGTTGAAAAACCACTTTTCGCACTTGTGTTAGTGTTGAAAAACCACTTTTCGCACTTGTGTTAGTGTTGAAAAACCACTTTTCGCACTTGTGTTGGTGCAGGAAACCACTTTTGCACTTGTATTAGTGTGGAAAAACCACTTTTCGCACTGGTGTTAGTGTTGAAAAACCACTTTTCGCACTTGTGTTGGTGCAGGAAACCACTTTTGCACTTGTATTAGTGTGGAAAAACCACTTTTCGCACTTGTGTTAGTGTTGAAAAACCACTTTTCGCACTTGTGTTAGTGTTGAAAAACCACTTTTCGCACTTGTGTTAGTGTTGAAAAACCACTTTTCGCACTTGTGTTGGTGCAGGAAACCACTTTTGCACTTGTATTAGTGTGAAAAAAACACTTTTTGCACTTGTGATAGTGTTGAAAAACCACTTTTCGCACTTGTGTTGGTGCAGCAAACCACTTTTGCACTTGTATTAGTGTGGAAAAAACTATTTTTGCACTTGTGATAGTGTTGAAAAACCACTTTTCGCACTTGTGTTAGTGTTGAAAAACCACTTTTCGCACTTGTGTTAGTGTTGAAAAACCACTTTTCACACTTGTGTTGGTGCAGGAAACCACTTTTGCACTTGTATTAGTGTGGACAAAAACACTTTTTGCACTTGTGATAGTGTTGAAAAACCACTTTTCGCACTTGTGTTAGTGTTGAAAAACCACTTTTCGCACTTGTATTGGTGCAGGAAACCACTTTTGCACTTGTATTAGTGTGGAAAAACCACTTTTCGCACTTGTGTTAGTGTTGAAAAACCACTTTTCGCACTTGTGTTAGTGTTGAAAAACCACTTTTCGCACTTGTGTTAGTGTTGAAAAACCACTTTTCGCACTTGTGTTGGTGCAGGAAACCACTTTTGCACTTGTATTAGTGTGGAAAAAACACCTTTCGCACTTGTGTTAGTGTTGAAAAACTACTTTTCGCACTTGTGTTAGTGTTGAAAAACCATTTTCGCACTTGTGTTGGTGCAGGAAACCACTTTTGCACTTGTATTAGTGTGGAAAAAACACTTTTTGCACTTGTGATAGTGTTGAAAAACCACTTTTCGCACTTGTGTTAGTGTTGAAAAACCACTTTTCGCACTTGTGTTAGTGTTGAAAAACCACTTTTCGCACTTGTGTTAGTGTAGAAAAACCACTTTCGCACTTGTGTTGGTGCAGGAAACCACTTTTGCACTTGTATTAGTGTGGAAAAAACTATTTTTGCACTTGTGATAGTGTTGAAAAACCACTTTTCGCACTTGTGTTAGTGTTGAAAAATCACTTTTCGCACTTGTGTTAGTGTTGAAAAACCACTTTTCGCACTTGTGTTGGTGCAGGAAACCACTTTTGCACTTGTATTAGTGTGGAAAAAACACTTTTTGCACTTGTGATAGTGTTGAAAAACCACTTTTCGCACTTGTGTTAGTGTTGAAAAACCACTTTTCGCACTTGTGTTAGTGTTGAAAAACCACTTTTCGCACTTGTGTTAGTGTTGAAAAACCACTTTTCGCACTTGTGTTGGTGCAGGAAACCACTTTTGCACTTGTATTAGTGTGGACAAAAACACTTTTTGCACTTGTATTAGTGTGGAAAAAACTATTTTTGCACTTGTGATAGTGTTGAAAAACCACTTTTCGCACTTGTGTTAGTGTTGAAAAACCACTTTTCGCACTTGTGTTAGTGTTGAAAAACCACTTTTCGCACTTGTGTTGGTGCAGGAAACCACTTTTGCACTTGTATTAGTGTGGACAAAAACACTTTTTGCACTTGTGATAGTGTTGAAAAACCACTTTTCGCACTTGTGTTAGTGTTGAAAAACCACTTTTCGCACTTGTGTTGGTGCAGGAAACCACTTTTGCACTTGTATTAGTGTGGAAAAAACACCTTTCGCACTTGTGTTAGTGTTGAAAAACCACTTTTCGCACTTGTGTTAGTGTTGAAAAACCACTTTTCGCACTTGTGTTGGTGCAGGAAACCACTTTTGCACTTGTATTAGTGTGGAAAAAACACTTTTTGCACTTGTGATAGTGTTGAAAAACCACTTTTCGCACTTGTGTTAGTGTTGAAAAACCACTTTTCGCACTTGTGTTGGTGCAGGAAACCACTTTTGCACTTGTATTTGTGTGGAAAAACCACTTTTCGCACTTGTGTTAGTGTTGAAAAACCACTTTTCGCACTTGTGTTAGTGTTGAAAAACCACTTTTCGCACTTGTGTTAGTGTTGAAAAACCACTTTTCGCACTGTGTTGGTGCAGGAAACCACTTTTGCACTTGTATTAGTGTGGAAAAAACACTTTTCACACTTGTGTTGGTGTTGAAAAACCACTTATCGCACTTGTGTTAGTGTTGAAAAACCACTTTTCGCACTTGTGTTGGTGCAGGAAGCCACTTTTGCACTTGTATTAGTGTGGAAAAACTACTTTTCGCACTTGTGTTAGTGTTGAAAAACCACTTTTCGCACTTGTGTTGGTGCAGGAAACCACTTTTGCACTTGTATTAGTGTGGAAAAAACACTTTTCGCACCTGTGTTAGTGTTGAAAAACCACTTTTCGCACTTGTGTTAGTGTTGAAAAACCACTTTTCGCACTTGTGTTGGTGCAGGAAACCACTTTTGCACTTGTATTAGTGTGGAAAAAACACTTTTTGCACTTGCGATAGTGTTGAAAAACCACTTTTCGCACTTGTGTTAGTGTTGAAAAACCACTTTTCGCACTTGTGTTAGTGTTGAAAAACCACTTTTCGCACTTGTGTTAGTGTTGAAAAACCACTTTTCGCACTTGTGTTAGTGTAGAAAAACCACTTTCGCACTTGTGTTGGTGCAGGAAACCACTTTTGCACTTGTATTAGTGTGGAAAAAACTATTTTTGCACTTGTGATAGTGTTGAAAAACCACTTTTCGCACTTGTGTTAGTGTTGAAAAACCACTTTTCGCACTCTTGTTAGTGTTGAAAAACCACTTTTCGCACTTGTGTTGGTGCAGGAAACCACTTTTGCACTTGTATTAGTGTGGACAAAAACACTTTGCGCACTTGTGTTAGTGTTGAAAAACCACTTTTCGCACTTGTGTTAGTGTTGAAAAACCACTTTTCGCACTTGTGTTAGTGTTGAAAAACCACTTTTCGCACTTGTGTTAGTGTTGAAATACCACTTTTCGCACTTGTGTTAGTGTTGAAAAACCACTTTTCGCACTTGTATTGGTGCAGGAAACCACTTTTGCACTTGTATTAGTGTGGAAAAAACCCTTTTTGCACTTGTGATAGTGTTGAAAACCCACTTTTCGCACTTGTGTTAGTGTTGAAAAACCACTTTTTGCACTTGTGTTGGTGCAGGAAACCACTTTTGCACTTGTATTAGTGTGGAAAAACCACTTTTCGCACTGGTGTTAGTGTTGAAAAACCACTTTTCGCACTTGTGTTGGTGCAAGAAACCACTTTTGCACTTGTATTAGTGTGGAAAAACCACTTTTCGCACTTGTGTTAGTGTTGAAAAACCACTTTTCGCACTTGTGTTAGTGTTGAAAAACCACTTTTCGCACTTGTGTTAGTGTTGAAAAACCACTTTTCGCACTTGTGTTGGTGCTGGAAACCACTTTTGCACTTGTATTAGTGTGAAAAAAACACTTTTTGCACTTGTGATAGTGTTGAAAAACCACTTTTCGCACTTGTGTTAGTGTTGAAAAACCACTTTTCGCACTTGTGTTAGTGTTGAAAAACCACTTATCGCACTTGTGTTGGTGCAGGAAACCACTTTTGCACTTGTATTAGTGTGGCAAAAACTATTTTTGCACTTGTGATAGTGTTGAAAAACCACTTTTCGCACTTGTGTTAGTGTTGAAAAACCACTTTTTGCACTTGTGTTGGTGCAGGAAACCACTTTTGCACTTGTATTAGTGTGGAAAAAACACTTTTTGCACTTGTGATAGTGTTGAAAAACCACTTTTCGCACTTGTGTTAGTGTTGAAAAACTACTTTTCGCACTTGTGTTAGTGTTGAAAAACCACTTTTCGCACTTGTGTTAGTGTAGAAAAACCACTTTCGCACTTGTATTGGTGCAGGAAACCACTTTTGCACTTGTATTAGTGTGGAAAAACACTTTTCGCACTTGTGTTAGTGTTGAAAAACCACTTTTCGCACTTGTGTTAGTGTTGAAAAACCACTTTTCGCACTTGTGTTGGTGCTGGAAACCACTTTTGCACTTGTATTAGTGTGGAAAAAACACTTTTTGCACTTGTGATAGTGTTGAAAAACCACTTTTCGCACTTGTGTTAGTGTTGAAAAACCACTTTTCGCACTTGTGTTGGTGCAGGAAACCACTTTTGCACTTGTATTTGTGTGGAAAAACCACTTTTCGCACTTGTGTTAGTGTTGAAAAACCACTTTTCGCACTTGTGTTAGTGTTGAAAAACCACTTTTCGCACTTGTGTTATTGTTGAAAAACCACTTTTCGCACTTGTGTTGGTGCAGGAAACCACTTTTGCACTTGTATTAGTGTGGAAAAAACACTTTTCGCACTTGTGTTGGTGTTGAAAAACCACTTTTCGCACTTGTGTTAGTGTTGAAAAACCACTTTTCGCACTTGTGTTGGTGCAGGAAGCCACTTTTGCACTTGTATTAGTGTGGAAAAACTACTTTTCGCACTTGTGTTAGTGTTGAAAAACCACTTTTCGCACTTGTGTTAGTGTTGAAAAACCACTTTTCGCACTTGTGTTGGTGCAGGAAACCACTTTTGCACTTGTATTAGTGTGGAAAAAACACTTTTCGCACTTGTGTTAGTGTTGAAAAACCACTTTTCGCACTTGTGTTAGTGTTGAAAAACCACTTTTCGCACTTGTGTTGGTGCAGGAAACCACTTTTGCACTTGTATTAGTGTGGAAAAAACACTTTTTGCACTTGTGGTAGTGTTGAAAAACCACTTTTCGCACTTGTGTTAGTGTTGAAAAACCACTTTTCGCACTTGTGCTGGTGCAGGAAACCACTTTTGCAGTTGTATTTGTGTGGAAAAACCACTTTTCGCACTTGTGTTAGTGTTGAAAAACCACTTTTCGCACTTGTGTTAGTGTTGAAAAACCACTTTTCGCACTTGTGTTAGTGTTGAAAAACCACTTTTCGCACTTGTGTTGGTGCAGGAAACCACTTTTGCACTTGTATTAGTGTGGAAAAAACACTTTTTGCACTTGTGATAGTGTTGAAAAACCACTTTTCGCACTTGTGTTAGTGTTGAAAAACCACTTTTCGCACTTGTGTTAGTGTTGAAAAACCACTTTTCGCACTTGTGTTAGTGTTGAAAAACCACTTTTCGCACTTGTGTTGGTGCAGGAAACCACTTTTGCACTTGTATTAGTGTGGACAAAAACACTTTTTGCACTTGTATTAGTGTGGAAAAAACTATTTTTGCACTTGTGATAGTGTTGAAAAACCACTTTTCGCACTTGTGTTAGTGTTGAAAAACCACTTTTCGCACTTGTGTTAGTGTTGAAAAACCACTTTTCGCACTTGTGTTGGTGCAGGAAACCACTTTTGCACTTGTATTAGTGTGGACAAAAACACTTTTTGCACTTGTGATAGTGTTGAAAAACCACTTTTCGCACTTGTGTTAGTGTTGAAAAACCACTTTTCGCACTTGTGTTGGTGCAGGAAACCACTTTTGCACTTGTATTAGTGTGGAAAAAACACCTTTCGCACTTGTGTTAGTGTTGAAAAACCACTTTTCGCACTTGTGTTAGTGTTGAAAAACCACTTTTCGCACTTGTGTTGGTGCAGGAAACCACTTTTGCACTTGTATTAGTGTGGAAAAAACACTTTTTGCACTTGTGATAGTGTTGAAAAACCACTTTTCGCACTTGTGTTAGTGTTGAAAAACCACTTTTCGCACTTGTGTTGGTGCAGGAAACCACTTTTGCACTTGTATTTGTGTGGAAAAACCACTTTTCGCACTTGTGTTAGTGTTGAAAAACCACTTTTCGCACTTGTGTTAGTGTTGAAAAACCACTTTTCGCACTTGTGTTAGTGTTGAAAAACCACTTTTCGCACTTGTGTTGGTGCAGGAAACCACTTTTGCACTTGTATTAGTGTGGAAAAAACACTTTTCACACTTGTGTTGGTGTTGAAAAACCACTTTTCGCACTTGTGTTAGTGTTGAAAAACCACTTTTCGCACTTGTGTTGGTGCAGGAAGCCACTTTTGCACTTGTATTAGTGTGGAAAAACTACTTTTCGCACTTGTGTTAGTGTTGAAAAACCACTTTTCGCACTTGTGTTGGTGCAGGAAACCACTTTTGCACTTGTATTAGTGTGGAAAAAACACTTTTCGCACCTGTGTTAGTGTTGAAAAACCACTTTTCGCACTTGTGTTAGTGTTGAAAAACCACTTTTCGCACTTGTGTTGGTGCAGGAAACCACTTTTGCACTTGTATTAGTGTGGAAAAAACACTTTTTGCACTTGCGATAGTGTTGAAAAACCACTTTTCGCACTTGTGTTAGTGTTGAAAAACCACTTTTCGCACTTGTGTTAGTGTTGAAAAACCACTTTTCGCACTTGTGTTAGTGTTGAAAAACCACTTTTCGCACTTGTGTTAGTGTAGAAAAACCACTTTCGCACTTGTGTTGGTGCAGGAAACCACTTTTGCACTTGTATTAGTGTGGAAAAAACTATTTTTGCACTTGTGATAGTGTTGAAAAACCACTTTTCGCACTTGTGTTAGTGTTGAAAAACCACTTTTCGCACTCTTGTTAGTGTTGAAAAACCACTTTTCGCACTTGTGTTGGTGCAGGAAACCACTTTTGCACTTGTATTAGTGTGGACAAAAACACTTTGCGTACTTGTGTTAGTGTTGAAAAACCACTTTTCGCACTTGTGTTAGTGTTGAAAAACCACTTTTCGCACTTGTGTTAGTGTTGAAAAACCACTTTTCGCACTTGTGTTGGTGCAGGAAACCACTTTTGCACTTGTATTAGTGTGGAAAAACCACTTTTCGCACTGGTGTTAGTGTTGAAAAACCACTTTTCGCACTTGTGTTGGTGCAGGAAACCACTTTTGCACTTGTATTAGTGTGGAAAAACCACTTTTCGCACTTGTGTTAGTGTTGAAAAACCACTTTTCGCACTTGTGTTAGTGTTGAAAAACCACTTTTCGCACTTGTGTTAGTGTTGAAAAACCACTTTTCGCACTTGTGTTGGTGCAGGAAACCACTTTTGCACTTGTATTAGTGTGAAAAAAACACTTTTTGCACTTGTGATAGTGTTGAAAAACCACTTTTAGCACTTGTGTTTGTGTTGAAAAACCACTTTTCGCACTTGTGTTAGTGTTGAAAAACCACTTTTCGCACTTGTGTTGGTGCAGCAAACCACTTTTGCACTTGTATTAGTGTGGAAAAAACTATTTTTGCACTTGTGATAGTGTTGAAAAACCACTTTTCGCACTTGTGTTAGTGTTGAAAAACCACTTTTCGCACTTGTGTTAGTGTTGAAAAACCACTTTTCGCACTTGTGTTGGTGCAGGAAACCACTTTTGCACTTGTATTAGTGTGGACAAAAACACTTTTTGCACTTGTGATTGTGTTGAAAAACCACTTTTCGCACTTGTGTTAGTGTTGAAAAACCACTTTTCGCACTTGTATTGGTGCAGGAAACCACTTTTGCACTTGTATTAGTGTGGAAAAACCACTTTTCGCACTTGTGTTAGTGTGGAAAAACCACTTTTCGCACTTGTGTTAGTGTTGAAAAACCACTTTTCGCACTTGTGTTAGTGTTGAAAAACCACTTTTCGCACTTGTGTTGGTGCAGGAAACCACTTTTGCACTTGTATTAGTGTGGAAAAAACACCTTTCGCACTTGTGTTAGTGTTGAAAAACCACTTTTCGCACTTGTGTTAGTGTTGAAAAACCACTTTTCGCACTTGTGTTGGTGCAGGAAACCACTTTTGCACTTGTATTAGTGTGGAAAAAACACTTTTTGCACGTGTGATAGTGTTGAAAAACCACTTTTCGCACTTGTGTTAGTGTTGAAAAACCACTTTTCGCACTTGTGTTAGTGTTGAAAAACCACTTTTCGCACTTGTGTTAGTGTAGAAAAACCACTTTCGCACTTGTGTTGGTGCAGGAAACCACTTTTGCACTTGTATTAGTGTGGAAAAAACTATTTTTGCACTTGTGATAGTGTTGAAAACCACTTTTCGCACTTGTGTTAGTGTTGAAAAATCACTTTTCGCACTTGTGTTAGTGTTGAAAAACCACTTTTCGCACTTGTGTTGGTGCAGGAAACCACTTTTGCACTTGTATTAGTGTGGAAAAAACACTTTTTGCACTTGTGATAGTGTTGAAAAACCACTTTTCGCACTTGTGTTAGTGTTGAAAAACCACTTTTCGCACTTGTGTTAGTGTTGAAAAACCACTTTTCGCACTTGTGTTAGTGTTGAAAAACCACTTTTCGCACTTGTGTTGGTGCAGGAAACCACTTTTGCACTTGTATTTGTGTGGAAAAACCACTTTTCGCACTTGTGTTAGTGTTGAAAAACCACTTTTCGCACTTGTGTTAGTGTTGAAAAACCACTTTTCGCACTTGTGTTAGTGTTGAAAAACCACTTTTCGCACTTGTGTTGGTGCAGGAAACCACTTTTGCACTTGTATTAGTGTGGAAAAATCACTTTTCGCACTTGTGTTGGTGTTGAAAAACCACTTTTCGCACTTGTGTTAGTGTTGAAAAACCACTTTTCGCACTTGTGTTGGTGCAGGAAACCACTTTTGCACTTGTATTAGTGTGGAAAAAACACTTTTTGCACTTGTGATATTGTTGAAAAACCACTTTTTACACTTGTGTTAGTGTTGAAAAACCACTTTTCGCACTTGTGTTGGTGCAGGAAACCACTTTTGCACTTGTATTAGTGTGGAAAAAACACTTTTTGCACTTGTGATAGTGTTGAAAAACCACTTTTCGCACTTGTGTTAGTGTTGAAAAACCACTTTTCACACTTGTGTTGGTGCAGGAAGCCACTTTTGCACTTGTATTAGTGTGGAAAAAACACTTTTTGCACTTGTGATAGTGTTGAAAAACCACTTTTCGCACTTGTGTTTGTGTTGAAAAACCACTTTTCGCACTTGTGTTGGTGCAGGAAGCCACTTTTGCACTTGTATTAGTGTGGAAAAACTACTTTTCGCACTTGTGTTAGTGTTGAAAAACCAATTTTCGCACTTGTGTTAGTGTTGAAAAACCACTTTTCGCACTTGTGTTGGTGCAGGAAACCACTTTTGCACTTGTATTAGTGTGGAAAAAACACTTTTCGCACTTGTGTTAGTGTTGAAAAACCACTTTTCGCACTTGTGTTAGTGTTGAAAAACCACTTTTCGCACTTGTGTTGGTGCAGTAAACCACTTTTGCACTTGTATTAGTGTGGAAAAAACACTTTTCGCACTTGTGTTAGTGTTGAAAAACCACTTTTCGCACTTGTGTTAGTGTTGAAAAAACACTTTTCGCACTTGTGTTGGTGCAGGAAACCACTTTTGCACTTGTATTAGTGTGGAAAAAACACTTTTTGCACTTGTGATAGTGTTGAAAATCCACTTTTCGCACTTGTGTTAGTGTTGAAAAACCACTTTTCGCAATTGTGTTAGTGTTGAAAAACCACTTTTCGCACTTGTGTTGGTGCAGGAAACCACTTTTGCACTTGTATTAGTGTGGAAAAAACACTTTTCGCACTTGTGTTAGTGTTGAAAAACCACTTTTCGCACTTGTGTTAGTGTTGAAAAACCACTATTCGCACTTGTGTTGGTGCAGGAAACCACTTTTGCACTTGTATTAGTGTGGAAAAAACACTTTTTGCACTTGTGATAGTGTTGAAAATCCACTTTTCGCACTTGTGTTAGTGTTGAAAAACCACTTTTCGCACTTGTGTTAGTGTTGAAAAACCACTTTTCGCACTTTTGTTAGTGTTGAAAAACCACTTTTCGCACTTGTGTTGGTGCAGGAAACCACTTTTGCACTTGTATTAGTGTGGACAAAAACACTTTGCGCACTTGTGTTAGTGTTGAAAAACCACTTTTCGCACTTGTGTTAGTGTTGAAAAACCACTTTTCGCACTTGTGTTAGCGTTGAAAAACCACTTTTCGCACTTGTGTTGGTGCAGGAAACCACTTTTGCACTTGTATTAGTGTGGAAAAACCACTTTTCGCACTGGTGTTAGTGTTGAAAAACCACTTTTCACACTTGTGTTGGTCCAGGAAACCACTTTTGCACTTGTATTAGTGTGGAAAAACCACTTTTCGCACTTGTGTTAGTGTTGAAAAACCACTTTTCGCACTTGTGTTAGTGTTGAAAAACCACTTTTCGCACTTGTGTTAGTGTTGAAAAACCACTTTTCGCACTTGTGTTGGTGCAGGAAACCACTTTTGCACTTGTATTAGTGTGAAAAAAACACTTTTTGCACTTGTGATAGTGTTGAAAAACCACTTTTAGCACTTGTGTTAGTGTTGAAAAACCACTTTTCGCACTTGTGTTAGTGTTGAAAAACCACTTTTCGCACTTGTGTTAGTGTTGAAAAACCACTTTTCGCACTTGTGTTGGTGCAGGAAACCACTTTTGCACTTGTATTAGTGTGGACAAAAACACTTTTTGCACTTGTGATAGTGTTGAAAAACCACTTTTCGCACTTGTGTTAGTGTTGAAAAACCACTTTTCGCACTTGTATTGGTGCAGGAAACCACTTTTGCACTTGTATTAGTGTGGAAAAACCACTTTTCGCACTTGTGTTAGTGTTGAAAAACCACTTTTCGCACTTGTGTTAGTGTTGAAAAACCACTTTTCGCACTTGTGTTAGTGTTGAAAAACCACTTTTCGCACTTGTGTTGGTGCAGGAAACCACTTTTGCACTTGTATTAGTGTGGAAAAAACACCTTTCGCACTTGTGTTAGTGTTGAAAAACCACTTTTCGCACTTGTGTTAGTGTTGAAAAACCACTTTTCGCACTTGTGTTGGTGCAGGAAACCACTTTTGCACTTGTA
This sequence comes from Myxine glutinosa, assembly GCF_964187855.1. Lineage (NCBI taxonomy): Eukaryota > Metazoa > Chordata > Myxini > Myxiniformes > Myxinidae > Myxine > Myxine glutinosa. The sequence continues at coordinate 92,856 of NW_027617657.1, read as the reverse complement.
TTAGTGTGGAAAAAACACTTTTTGCACTTGTGATAGTGTTGAAAAACCACTTTTCGCACTTGTGTTAGTGTTGAAAAACCACTTTTCGCACTTGTGTTGGTGCAGGAAACCACTTTTGCACTTGTATTTGTGTGGAAAAACCACTTTTCGCACTTGTGTTAGTGTTGAAAAAACCACTTTTCGCACTTGTGTTAGTGTTGAAAAACCACTTTTCGCACTTGTGTTAGTGTTGAAAAACCACTTTTCGCACTTGTGTTGGTGCAGGAAACCACTTTTGCACTTGTATTAGTGTGGAAAAAACACTTTTCGCACTGTGTTAGTGTTGAAAAACCACTTTTCGCACTTGTGTTGGTGCTGGAAACCACTTTTGCACTTGTATTAGTGTGAAAAAAAAAACTTTTTGCACTTGTGATAGTGTTGAAAAACCACTTTTCGCACTTGTGTTAGTGTTGAAAAACCACTTTTCGCACTTGTGTTAGTGTTGAAAAACCACTTATCGCACTTGTGTTGGTGCAGGAAACCACTTTTGCACTTGTATTAGTGTGGCAAAAACTATTTTTGCACTTGTGATAGTGTTGAAAAACCACTTTTCGCACTTGTGTTAGTGTTGAAAAACCACTTTTTGCACTTGTGTTGGTGCAGGAAACCACTTTTGCACTTGTATTAGTGTGGAAAAAACACTTTTTGCACTTGTGATAGTGTTGAAAAACCACTTTTCGCACTTGTGTTAGTGTTGAAAAACTACTTTTCGCACTTGTGTTAGTGTTGAAAAACCACTTTTCGCACTTGTGTTAGTGTAGAAAAACCACTTTCGCACTTGTATTGGTGCAGGAAACCACTTTTGCACTTGTATTAGTGTGGAAAAACACTTTTCGCACTTGTGTTAGTGTTGAAAAACCACTTTTCGCACTTGTGTTAGTGTTGAAAAACCACTTTTCGCACTTGTGTTGGTGCTGGAAACCACTTTTGCACTTGTATTAGTGTGGAAAAAACACTTTTTGCACTTGTGATAGTGTTGAAAAACCACTTTTCGCACTTGTGTTAGTGTTGAAAAACCACTTTTCGCACTTGTGTTGGTGCAGGAAACCACTTTTGCACTTGTATTTGTGTGGAAAAACCACTTTTCGCACTTGTGTTAGTGTTGAAAAACCACTTTTCGCACTTGTGTTAGTGTTGAAAAACCACTTTTCGCACTTGTGTTATTGTTGAAAAACCACTTTTCGCACTTGTGTTGGTGCAGGAAACCACTTTTGCACTTGTATTAGTGTGGAAAAAACACTTTTCGCACTTGTGTTGGTGTTGAAAAACCACTTTTCGCACTTGTGTTAGTGTTGAAAAACCACTTTTCGCACTTGTGTTGGTGCAGGAAGCCACTTTTGCACTTGTATTAGTGTGGAAAAACTACTTTTCGCACTTGTGTTAGTGTTGAAAAACCACTTTTCGCACTTGTGTTAGTGTTGAAAAACCACTTTTCGCACTTGTGTTGGTGCAGGAAACCACTTTTGCACTTGTATTAGTGTGGAAAAAACACTTTTCGCACTTGTGTTAGTGTTGAAAAACCACTTTTCGCACTTGTGTTAGTGTTGAAAAACCACTTTTCGCACTTGTGTTGGTGCAGGAAACCACTTTTGCACTTGTATTAGTGTGGAAAAAACACTTTTTGCACTTGTGGTAGTGTTGAAAAACCACTTTTCGCACTTGTGTTAGTGTTGAAAAACCACTTTTCGCACTTGTGCTGGTGCAGGAAACCACTTTTGCACTTGTATTTGTGTGGAAAAACCACTTTTCGCACTTGTGTTAGTGTTGAAAAACCACTTTTCGCACTTGTGTTAGTGTTGAAAAACCACTTTTCGCACTTGTGTTAGTGTTGAAAAACCACTTTTCGCACTTGTGTTGGTGCAGGAAACCACTTTTGCACTTGTATTAGTGTGGAAAAAACACTTTTTGCACTTGTGATAGTGTTGAAAAACCACTTTTCGCACTTGTGTTAGTGTTGAAAAACCACTTTTCGCACTTGTGTTAGTGTTGAAAAACCACTTTTCGCACTTGTGTTAGTGTTGAAAAACCACTTTTCGCACTTGTGTTGGTGCAGGAAACCACTTTTGCACTTGTATTAGTGTGGACAAAAACACTTTTTGCACTTGTATTAGTGTGGAAAAAACTATTTTTGCACTTGTGATAGTGTTGAAAAACCACTTTTCGCACTTGTGTTAGTGTTGAAAAACCACTTTTCGCACTTGTGTTAGTGTTGAAAAACCACTTTTCGCACTTGTGTTGGTGCAGGAAACCACTTTTGCACTTGTATTAGTGTGGACAAAAACACTTTTTGCACTTGTGATAGTGTTGAAAAACCACTTTTCGCACTTGTGTTAGTGTTGAAAAACCACTTTTCGCACTTGTGTTGGTGCAGGAAACCACTTTTGCACTTGTATTAGTGTGGAAAAAACACCTTTCGCACTTGTGTTAGTGTTGAAAAACCACTTTTCGCACTTGTGTTAGTGTTGAAAAACCACTTTTCGCACTTGTGTTGGTGCAGGAAACCACTTTTGCACTTGTATTAGTGTGGAAAAAACACTTTTTGCACTTGTGATAGTGTTGAAAAACCACTTTTCGCACTTGTGTTAGTGTTGAAAAACCACTTTTCGCACTTGTGTTGGTGCAGGAAACCACTTTTCACTTGTATTTGTGTGGAAAAACCACTTTTCGCACTTGTGTTAGTGTTGAAAAACCACTTTTCGCACTTGTGTTAGTGTTGAAAAACCACTTTTCGCACTTGTGTTAGTGTTGAAAAACCACTTTTCGCACTTGTGTTGGTGCAGGAAACCACTTTTGCACTTGTATTAGTGTGGAAAAAACACTTTTCACACTTGTGTTGGTGTTGAAAAACCACTTTTCGCACTTGTGTTAGTGTTGAAAAACCACTTTTCGCACTTGTGTTGGTGCAGGAAGCCACTTTTGCACTTGTATTAGTGTGGAAAAACTACTTTTCGCACTTGTGTTAGTGTTGAAAAACCACTTTTCGCACTTGTGTTGGTGCAGGAAACCACTTTTGCACTTGTATTAGTGTGGAAAAAACACTTTTCGCACCTGTGTTAGTGTTGAAAAACCACTTTTCGCACTTGTGTTAGTGTTGAAAAACCACTTTTCGCACTTGTGTTGGTGCAGGAAACCACTTTTGCACTTGTATTAGTGTGGAAAAAACACTTTTTGCACTTGCGATAGTGTTGAAAAACCACTTTTCGCACTTGTGTTAGTGTTGAAAAACCACTTTTCGCACTTGTGTTAGTGTTGAAAAACCACTTTTCGCACTTGTGTTAGTGTTGAAAAACCACTTTTCGCACTTGTGTTAGTGTAGAAAAACCACTTTCGCACTTGTGTTGGTGCAGGAAACCACTTTTGCACTTGTATTAGTGTGGAAAAAACTATTTTTGCACTTGTGATAGTGTTGAAAAACCACTTTTCGCACTTGTGTTAGTGTTGAAAAACCACTTTTCGCACTCTTGTTAGTGTTGAAAAACCACTTTTCGCACTTGTGTTGGTGCAGGAAACCACTTTTGCACTTGTATTAGTGTGGACAAAAACACTTTGCGTACTTGTGTTAGTGTTGAAAAACCACTTTTCGCACTTGTGTTAGTGTTGAAAAACCACTTTTCGCACTTGTGTTAGTGTTGAAAAACCACTTTTCGCACTTGTGTTGGTGCAGGAAACCACTTTTGCACTTGTATTAGTGTGGAAAAACCACTTTTCGCACTGGTGTTAGTGTTGAAAAACCACTTTTCGCACTTGTGTTGGTGCAGGAAACCACTTTTGCACTTGTATTAGTGTGGAAAAACCACTTTTCGCACTTGTGTTAGTGTTGAAAAACCACTTTTCGCACTTGTGTTAGTGTTGAAAAACCACTTTTCGCACTTGTGTTAGTGTTGAAAAACCACTTTTCGCACTTGTGTTGGTGCAGGAAACCACTTTTGCACTTGTATTAGTGTGAAAAAAACACTTTTTGCACTTGTGATAGTGTTGAAAAACCACTTTTAGCACTTGTGTTTGTGTTGAAAAACCACTTTTCGCACTTGTGTTAGTGTTGAAAAACCACTTTTCGCACTTGTGTTGGTGCAGCAAACCACTTTTGCACTTGTATTAGTGTGGAAAAAACTATTTTTGCACTTGTGATAGTGTTGAAAAACCACTTTTCGCACTTGTGTTAGTGTTGAAAAACCACTTTTCGCACTTGTGTTAGTGTTGAAAAACCACTTTTCGCACTTGTGTTGGTGCAGGAAACCACTTTTGCACTTGTATTAGTGTGGACAAAAACACTTTTTGCACTTGTGATTGTGTTGAAAAACCACTTTTCGCACTTGTGTTGTTGAAAAACCACTTTTCGCACTTGTATTGGTGCAGGAAACCACTTTTGCACTTGTATTAGTGTGGAAAAACCACTTTTCGCACTTGTGTTAGTGTGGAAAAACCACTTTTCGCACTTGTGTTAGTGTTGAAAAACCACTTTTCGCACTTGTGTTAGTGTTGAAAAACCACTTTTCGCACTTGTGTTGGTGCAGGAAACCACTTTTGCACTTGTATTAGTGTGGAAAAAACACCTTTCGCACTTGTGTTAGTGTTGAAAAACCACTTTTCGCACTTGTGTTAGTGTTGAAAAACCACTTTTCGCACTTGTGTTGGTGCAGGAAACCACTTTTGCACTTGTATTAGTGTGGAAAAAACACTTTTTGCACGTGTGATAGTGTTGAAAAACCACTTTTCGCACTTGTGTTAGTGTTGAAAAACCACTTTTCGCACTTGTGTTAGTGTTGAAAAACCACTTTTCGCACTTGTGTTAGTGTAGAAAAACCACTTTCGCACTTGTGTTGGTGCAGGAAACCACTTTTGCACTTGTATTAGTGTGGAAAAAACTATTTTTGCACTTGTGATAGTGTTGAAAACCACTTTTCGCACTTGTGTTAGTGTTGAAAAATCACTTTTCGCACTTGTGTTAGTGTTGAAAAACCACTTTTCGCACTTGTGTTGGTGCAGGAAACCACTTTTGCACTTGTATTAGTGTGGAAAAAACACTTTTTGCACTTGTGATAGTGTTGAAAAACCACTTTTCGCACTTGTGTTAGTGTTGAAAAACCACTTTTCGCACTTGTGTTAGTGTTGAAAAACCACTTTTCGCACTTGTGTTAGTGTTGAAAAACCACTTTTCGCACTTGTGTTGGTGCAGGAAACCACTTTTGCACTTGTATTTGTGTGGAAAAACCACTTTTCGCACTTGTGTTAGTGTTGAAAAACCACTTTTCGCACTTGTGTTAGTGTTGAAAAACCACTTTTCGCACTTGTGTTAGTGTTGAAAAACCACTTTTCGCACTTGTGTTGGTGCAGGAAACCACTTTTGCACTTGTATTAGTGTGGAAAAATCACTTTTCGCACTTGTGTTGGTGTTGAAAAACCACTTTTCGCACTTGTGTTAGTGTTGAAAAACCACTTTTCGCACTTGTGTTGGTGCAGGAAACCACTTTTGCACTTGTATTAGTGTGGAAAAAACACTTTTTGCACTTGTGATATTGTTGAAAAACCACTTTTTACACTTGTGTTAGTGTTGAAAAACCACTTTTCGCACTTGTGTTGGTGCAGGAAACCACTTTTGCACTTGTATTAGTGTGGAAAAAACACTTTTTGCACTTGTGATAGTGTTGAAAAACCACTTTTCGCACTTGTGTTAGTGTTGAAAAACCACTTTTCACACTTGTGTTGGTGCAGGAAGCCACTTTTGCACTTGTATTAGTGTGGAAAAAACACTTTTTGCACTTGTGATAGTGTTGAAAAACCACTTTTCGCACTTGTGTTTGTGTTGAAAAACCACTTTTCGCACTTGTGTTGGTGCAGGAAGCCACTTTTGCACTTGTATTAGTGTGGAAAAACTACTTTTCGCACTTGTGTTAGTGTTGAAAAACCAATTTTCGCACTTGTGTTAGTGTTGAAAAACCACTTTTCGCACTTGTGTTGGTGCAGGAAACCACTTTTGCACTTGTATTAGTGTGGAAAAAACACTTTTCGCACTTGTGTTAGTGTTGAAAAACCACTTTTCGCACTTGTGTTAGTGTTGAAAAACCACTTTTCGCACTTGTGTTGGTGCAGTAAACCACTTTTGCACTTGTATTAGTGTGGAAAAAACACTTTTCGCACTTGTGTTAGTGTTGAAAAACCACTTTTCGCACTTGTGTTAGTGTTGAAAAAACACTTTTCGCACTTGTGTTGGTGCAGGAAACCACTTTTGCACTTGTATTAGTGTGGAAAAAACACTTTTTGCACTTGTGATAGTGTTGAAAATCCACTTTTCGCACTTGTGTTAGTGTTGAAAAACCACTTTTCGCAATTGTGTTAGTGTTGAAAAACACTTTTCGCACTTGTGTTGGTGCAGGAAACCACTTTTGCACTTGTATTAGTGTGGAAAAAACACTTTTCGCACTTGTGTTAGTGTTGAAAAACCACTTTTCGCACTTGTGTTAGTGTTGAAAAACCACTATTCGCACTTGTGTTGGTGCAGGAAACCACTTTTGCACTTGTATTAGTGTGGAAAAAACACTTTTTGCACTTGTGATAGTGTTGAAAATCCACTTTTCGCACTTGTGTTAGTGTTGAAAAACCACTTTTCGCACTTTTGTTAGTGTTGAAAAACCACTTTTCGCACTTGTGTTGGTGCAGGAAACCACTTTTGCACTTGTATTAGTGTGGACAAAAACACTTTGCGCACTTGTGTTAGTGTTGAAAAACCACTTTTCGCACTTGTGTTAGTGTTGAAAAACCACTTTTCGCACTTGTGTTAGCGTTGAAAAACCACTTTTCGCACTTGTGTTGGTGCAGGAAACCACTTTTGCACTTGTATTAGTGTGGAAAAACCACTTTTCGCACTGGTGTTAGTGTTGAAAAACCACTTTTCACACTTGTGTTGGTCCAGGAAACCACTTTTGCACTTGTATTAGTGTGGAAAAACCACTTTTCGCACTTGTGTTAGTGTTGAAAAACCACTTTTCGCACTTGTGTTAGTGTTGAAAAACCACTTTTCGCACTTGTGTTAGTGTTGAAAAACCACTTTTCGCACTTGTGTTGGTGCAGGAAACCACTTTTGCACTTGTATTAGTGTGAAAAAAACACTTTTTGCACTTGTGATAGTGTTGAAAAACCACTTTTAGCACTTGTGTTAGTGTTGAAAAACCACTTTTCGCACTTGTGTTAGTGTTGAAAAACCACTTTTCGCACTTGTGTTAGTGTTGAAAAACCACTTTTCGCACTTGTGTTGGTGCAGGAAACCACTTTTGCACTTGTATTAGTGTGGACAAAAACACTTTTTGCACTTGTGATAGTGTTGAAAAACCACTTTTCGCACTTGTGTTAGTGTTGAAAAACCACTTTTCGCACTTGTATTGGTGCAGGAAACCACTTTTGCACTTGTATTAGTGTGGAAAAACCACTTTTCGCACTTGTGTTAGTGTTGAAAAACCACTTTTCGCACTTGTGTTAGTGTTGAAAAACCACTTTTCGCACTTGTGTTAGTGTTGAAAAACCACTTTTCGCACTTGTGTTGGTGCAGGAAACCACTTTTGCACTTGTATTAGTGTGGAAAAAACACCTTTCGCACTTGTGTTAGTGTTGAAAAACCACTTTTCGCACTTGTGTTAGTGTTGAAAAACCACTTTTCGCACTTGTGTTGGTGCAGGAAACCACTTTTGCACTTGTATTAGTGTGGAAAAAACACTTTTTGCACTTGTGATAGTGTTGAAAAACCACTTTTCGCACTTGTGTTAGTGTTGAAAAACCACTTTTCGCACTTGTGTTGGTGCAGGAAACCACTTTTGCACTTGTATTTGTGTGGAAAAACCACTTTTCGCACTTGTGTTAGTGTTGAAAAACCACTTTTCGCACTTGTGTTAGTGTTGAAAAACCACTTTTCGCACTTGTGTTAGTGTTGAAAAACCACTTTTCGCACTTGTGTTGGTGCAGGAAACCACTTTTGCACTTGTATTAGTGTGGAAAAAACACTTTTCGCACTTGTGTTGGTGTTGAAAAACCACTTTTCGCACTTGTGTTAGTGTTGAAAAACCACTTTTCGCACTTGTGTTGGTGCAGGAAGCCACTTTTGCACTTGTATTAGTGTGGAAAAACTACTTTTCGCACTTGTGTTAGTGTTGAAAAACCACTTTTCGCACTTGTGTTAGTGTTGAAAAACCACTTTTCGCACTTGTGTTGGTGCAGGAAACCACTTTTGCACTTGTATTAGTGTGGAAAAAACACCTTTCGCACTTGTGTTAGTGTTGAAAAACCACTTTTCGCACTTGTGTTAGTGTTGAAAAACCACTTTTCGCACTTGTGTTGGTGCAGGAAACCACTTTTGCACTTGTATTAGTGTGGAAAAAACACTTTTTGCACTTGTGATAGTGTTGAAAAACCACTTTTCGCACTTGTGTTAGTGTTGAAAAACCACTTTTCGCACTTGTGTTGGTGCAGGAAACCACTTTTGCACTTGTATTTGTGTGGAAAAACCACTTTTCGCACTTGTGTTAGTGTTGAAAAACCACTTTTCGCACTTGTGTTAGTGTTGAAAAACCACTTTTCGCACTTGTGTTAGTGTTGAAAAACCACTTTTCGCACTTGTGTTGGTGCAGGAAACCACTTTTGCACTTGTATTAGTGTGGAAAAAACACTTTTCGCACTTGTGTTGGTGTTGAAAAACCACTTTTCGCACTTGTGTTAGTGTTGAAAAACCACTTTTCGCACTTGTGTTGGTGCAGGAAGCCACTTTTGCACTTGTATTAGTGTGGAAAAACTACTTTTCGCACTTGTGTTAGTGTTGAAAAACCACTTTTCGCACTTGTGTTAGTGTTGAAAAACCACTTTTCGCACTTGTGTTGGTGCAGGAAACCACTTTTGCACTTGTATTAGTGTGGAAAAAACACTTTTCGCACCTGTGTTAGTGTTGAAAAACCACTTTTCGCACTTGTGTTAGTGTTGAAAAACCACTTTTCGCACTTGTGTTGGTGCAAGAAACCACTTTTGCACTTGTATTAGTGTGGAAAAAACACTTTTTGCACTTGCGATAGTGTTGAAAAACCACTTTTCGCACTTGTGTTAGTGTTGAAAAACCACTTTTCGCACTTGTGTTAGTGTTGAAAAACCACTTTTCGCACTTGTGTTAGTGTTGAAAAACCACTTTTCGCACTTGTGTTAGTGTAGAAAAACCACTTTCGCACTTGTGTTGGTGCAGGAAACCACTTTTGCACTTGTATTAGTGTGGAAAAAACTATTTTTGCACTTGTGATAGTGTTGAAAAACCACTTTTCGCACTTGTGTTAGTGTTGAAAAACCACTTTTCGCACTTTTGTTAGTGTTGAAAAACCACTTTTCGCACTTGTGTTGGTGCAGGAAACCACTTTTGCACTTGTATTAGTGTGGACAAAAACACTTTGCGCACTTGTGTTAGTGTTGAAAAACACTTTTCGCACTTGTGTTAGTGTTGAAAAACCACTTTTCGCACTTGTGTTAGTGTTGAAAAACCACTTTTCGCACTTGTGTTGGTGCAGGAAACCACTTTTGCACTTGTATTAGTGTGGAAAAACCACTTTTCGCACTGGTGTTAGTGTTGAAAAACCACTTTTCGCACTTGTGTTGGTGCAGGAAACCACTTTTGCACTTGTATTAGTGTGGAAAAACCACTTTTCGCACTTGTGTTAGTGTTGAAAAACCACTTTTCGCACTTGTGTTAGTGTTGAAAAACCACTTTTCGCACTTGTGTTAGTGTTGAAAAACCACTTTTCGCACTTGTGTTGGTGCAGGAAACCACTTTTGCACTTGTATTAGTGTGAAAAAAACACTTTTTGCACTTGTGATAGTGTTGAAAAACCACTTTTAGCACTTGTGTTAGTGTTGAAAAACCACTTTTCGCACTTGTGTTAGTGTTGAAAAACCACTTTTCGCACTTGTGTTGGTGCAGGAAACCACTTTTGCACTTGTATTCGTGTGGAAAAAACTATTTTTGCACTTGTGATAGTGTTGAAAAACCACTTTTCGCACTTGTGTTAGTGTTGAAAAACCACTTTTCGCACTTGTGTTAGTGTTGAAAAACCACTTTTCGCACTTGTGTTGGTGCAGGAAACCACTTTTGCACTTGTATTAGTGTGGACAAAAACACTTTTTGCACTTGTGATAGTGTTGAAAAACCACTTTTCGCACTTGTGTTAGTGTTGAAAAACCACTTTTCGCACTTGTGTTGGTGCAGGTAACCACTTTTGCACTTGTATTAGTGTGGAAAAAACACCTTTCGCACTTGTGTTAGTGTTGAAAAACCACTTTTCGCACTTGTGTTAGTGTTGAAAAACCACTTTTTGCACTTGTGTTGGTGCAGGAAACCACTTTTGCACTTGTATTAGTGTGGAAAAAACACTTTTCGCACTTGTGTTGGTGTTGAAAAACCACTTTTCGCACTTGTGTTAGTGTTGAAAAACCACTTTTCGCACTTTTATTAGTGTTGAAAAACCACTTTTCGCACTTGTGTTGGTGCAGGAAACCACTTTTGCACTTGTATTAGTGTGGACAAAAACACTTTGCGCACTTGTGTTAGTGTTGAAAAACCACTTTTCGCACTTGTGTTAGTGTTGAAAAACCACTTTTCACACTTGTGTTAGCGTTGAAAAACCACTTTTCGCACTTGTGTTGGTGCAGGAAACCACTTTTGCACTTGTATTAGTGTGGAAAAACCACTTTTCACACTGGTGTTAGTGTTGAAAAACCACTTTTCACACTTGTGTTGGTGCAGGAAACCACTTTTGCACTTGTATTAGTGTGGAAAAACCACTTTTCGCACTTGTGTTAGTGTTGAAAAACCACTTTTCGCACTTGTGTTAGTGTTGAAAAACCACTTTTCGCACTTGTGTTAGTGTTGAAAAACCACTTTTCGCACTTGTGTTGGTGCAGGAAACCACTTTTGCACTTGCATTAGTGTGAAAAAAACACTTTTTGTACTTGTGATAGTGTTGAAAAACCACTTTTAGCACTTGTGTTAGTGTTGAAAAACCACTTTTCGCACTTGTGTTAGTGTTGAAAAACCACTTTTCGCACTTGTGTTAGTGTTGAAAAACCACTTTTCGCACTTGTGTTGGTGCAGGAAACCACTTTTGCACTTGTATTAGTGTGGACAAAAACACTTTTTGCACTTGTGATAGTGTTGAAAAACCACTTTTCGCACTTGTGTTAGTGTTGAAAAACCACTTTTCGCACTTGTATTGGTGCAGGAAACCACTTTTGCACTTGTATTAGTGTGGAAAAACCACTTTTCGCACTTGTGTTAGTGTTGAAAAACCACTTTTCACACTTGTGTTAGTGTTGAAAAACCACTTTTCGCACTTGTGTTAGTGTTGAAAAACCACTTTTCGCACTTGTGTTGGTGCAGGAAACCACTTTTGCACTTGTATTAGTGTGGAAAAAACACCTTTCGCACTTGTGTTAGTGTTGAAAAACCACTTTTCGCACTTGTGTTAGTGTTGAAAAACCACTTTTCGCACTTGTGTTGGTGCAGGAAACCACTTTTGCACTTGTATTAGTGTGGAAAAAACACTTTTTGCACTTGTGATAGTGTTGAAAAACCACTTTTCGCACTTGTGTTAGTGTTGAAAAACCACTTTTCGCACTTGTGTTGGTGCAGGAAACCACTTTTGCACTTGTATTTGTGTGGAAAAACCACTTTTCGCACTTGTGTTAGTGTTGAAAAACCACTTTTCGCACTTGTGTTAGTGTTGAAAAACCACTTTTCGCACTTGTGTTAGTGTTGAAAAACCACTTTTCGCACTTGTGTTGGTGCAGGAAACCACTTTTGCACTTGTATTAGTGTGGAAAAAACACTTTTCGCACTTGTGTTGGTGTTGAAAAACCACTTTTCGCACTTGTGTTAGTGTTGAAAAACCACTTTTCGCACTTGTGTTGGTGCAGGAAGCCACTTTTGCACTTGTATTAGTGTGGAAAAACTACTTTTCGCACTTGTGTTAGTGTTGAAAAACCACTTTTCGCACTTGTGTTAGTGTTGAAAAACCACTTTTCGCACTTGTGTTGGTGCAGGAAACCACTTTTGCACTTGTATTAGTGTGGAAAAAACACCTTTCGCACTTGTGTTAGTGTTGAAAAACCACTTTTCGCACTTGTGTTAGTGTTGAAAAACCACTTTTCGCACTTGTGTTGGTGCAGGAAACCACTTTTGCACTTGTATTAGTGTGGAAAAAACACTTTTTGCACTTGTGATAGTGTTGAAAAACCACTTTTCGCACTTGTGTTAGTGTTGAAAAACCACTTTTCGCACTAGTGTTGGTGCAGGAAACCACTTTTGCACTTGTATTTGTGTGGAAAAACCACTTTTCGCACTTGTGTTAGTGTTGAAAAACCACTTTTCGCACTTGTGTTAGTGTTGAAAAACCACTTTTCGCACTTGTGTTAGTGTTGAAAAACCACTTTTCGCACTTGTGTTGGTGCAGGAAACCACTTTTGCACTTGTATTAGTGTGGAAAAAACACTTTTCGCACTTGTGTTGGTGTTGAAAAACCACTTTTCGCACTTGTGTTAGTGTTGAAAAACCACTTTTCGCACTTGTGTTGGTGCAGGAAGCCACTTTTGCACTTGTATTAGTGTGGAAAAACTACTTTTCGCACTTGTGTTAGTGTTGAAAAACCACTTTTCGCACTTGTGTTAGTGTTGAAAAACCACTTTTCGCACTTGTGTTGGTGCAGGAAACCACTTTTGCACTTGTATTAGTGTGGAAAAAACACTTTTCGCACCTGTGTTAGTGTTGAAAAACCACTTTTCGCACTTGTGTTAGTGTTGAAAAACCACTTTTCGCACTTGTGTTGGTGCAAGAAACCACTTTTGCACTTGTATTAGTGTGGAAAAAACACTTTTTGCACTTGCGATAGTGTTGAAAAACCACTTTTCGCACTTGTGTTAGTGTTGAAAAACCACTTTTCGCACTTGTGTTAGTGTTGAAAAACCACTTTTCGCACTTGTGTTAGTGTTGAAAAACCACTTTTCGCACTTGTGTTAGTGTAGAAAAACCACTTTCGCACTTGTGTTGGTGCAGGAAACCACTTTTGCACTTGTATTAGTGTGGAAAAAACTATTTTTGCACTTGTGATAGTGTTGAAAAACCACTTTTCGCACTTGTGTTAGTGTTGAAAAACCACTTTTCGCACTTGTGTTGGTGCAGGTAACCACTTTTGCACTTGTATTAGTGTGGAAAAAACACCTTTCGCACTTGTGTTAGTGTTGAAAAACCACTTTTCGCACTTGTGTTAGTGTTGAAAAACCACTTTTTGCACTTGTGTTGGTGCAGGAAACCACTTTTGCACTTGTATTAGTGTGGAAAAAACACTTTTCGCACTTGTGTTGGTGTTGAAAAACCACTTTTCGCACTTGTGTTAGTGTTGAAAAACCACTTTTCGCACTTTTATTAGTGTTGAAAAACCACTTTTCGCACTTGTGTTGGTGCAGGAAACCACTTTTGCACTTGTATTAGTGTGGACAAAAACACTTTGCGCACTTGTGTTAGTGTTGAAAAACCACTTTTCGCACTTGTGTTAGTGTTGAAAAACCACTTTTCACACTTGTGTTAGCGTTGAAAAACCACTTTTCGCACTTGTGTTGGTGCAGGAAACCACTTTTGCACTTGTATTAGTGTGGAAAAACCACTTTTCACACTGGTGTTAGTGTTGAAAAACCACTTTTCACACTTGTGTTGGTGCAGGAAACCACTTTTGCACTTGTATTAGTGTGGAAAAACCACTTTTCGCACTTGTGTTAGTGTTGAAAAACCACTTTTCGCACTTGTGTTAGTGTTGAAAAACCACTTTTCGCACTTGTGTTAGTGTTGAAAAACCACTTTTCGCACTTGTGTTGGTGCAGGAAACCACTTTTGCACTTGCATTAGTGTGAAAAAAACACTTTTTGTACTTGTGATAGTGTTGAAAAACCACTTTTAGCACTTGTGTTAGTGTTGAAAAACCACTTTTCGCACTTGTGTTAGTGTTGAAAAACCACTTTTCGCACTTGTGTTAGTGTTGAAAAACCACTTTTCGCACTTGTGTTGGTGCAGGAAACCACTTTTGCACTTGTATTAGTGTGGACAAAAACACTTTTTGCACTTGTGATAGTGTTGAAAAACCACTTTTCGCACTTGTGTTAGTGTTGAAAAACCACTTTTCGCACTTGTATTGGTGCAGGAAACCACTTTTGCACTTGTATTAGTGTGGAAAAACCACTTTTCGCACTTGTGTTAGTGTTGAAAAACCACTTTTCACACTTGTGTTAGTGTTGAAAAACCACTTTTCGCACTTGTGTTAGTGTTGAAAAACCACTTTTCGCACTTGTGTTGGTGCAGGAAACCACTTTTGCACTTGTATTAGTGTGGAAAAAACACCTTTCGCACTTGTGTTAGTGTTGAAAAACCACTTTTCGCACTTGTGTTAGTGTTGAAAAACCACTTTTCGCACTTGTGTTGGTGCAGGAAACCACTTTTGCACTTGTATTAGTGTGGAAAAAACACTTTTTGCACTTGTGATAGTGTTGAAAAACCACTTTTCGCACTTGTGTTAGTGTTGAAAAACCACTTTTCGCACTTGTGTTGGTGCAGGAAACCACTTTTGCACTTGTATTTGTGTGGAAAAACCACTTTTCGCACTTGTGTTAGTGTTGAAAAACCACTTTTCGCACTTGTGTTAGTGTTGAAAAACCACTTTTCGCACTTGTGTTAGTGTTGAAAAACCACTTTTCGCACTTGTGTTGGTGCAGGAAACCACTTTTGCACTTGTATTAGTGTGGAAAAAACACTTTTCGCACTTGTGTTGGTGTTGAAAAACCACTTTTCGCACTTGTGTTAGTGTTGAAAAACCACTTTTCGCACTTGTGTTGGTGCAGGAAGCCACTTTTGCACTTGTATTAGTGTGGAAAAACTACTTTTCGCACTTGTGTTAGTGTTGAAAAACCACTTTTCGCACTTGTGTTAGTGTTGAAAAACCACTTTTCGCACTTGTGTTGGTGCAGGAAACCACTTTTGCACTTGTATTAGTGTGGAAAAAACACCTTTCGCACTTGTGTTAGTGTTGAAAAACCACTTTTCGCACTTGTGTTAGTGTTGAAAAACCACTTTTCGCACTTGTGTTGGTGCAGGAAACCACTTTTGCACTTGTATTAGTGTGGAAAAAACACTTTTTGCACTTGTGATAGTGTTGAAAAACCACTTTTCGCACTTGTGTTAGTGTTGAAAAACCACTTTTCGCACTAGTGTTGGTGCAGGAAACCACTTTTGCACTTGTATTTGTGTGGAAAAACCACTTTTCGCACTTGTGTTAGTGTTGAAAAACCACTTTTCGCACTTGTGTTAGTGTTGAAAAACCACTTTTCGCACTTGTGTTAGTGTTGAAAAACCACTTTTCGCACTTGTGTTGGTGCAGGAAACCACTTTTGCACTTGTATTAGTGTGGAAAAAACACTTTTCGCACTTGTGTTGGTGTTGAAAAACCACTTTTCGCACTTGTGTTAGTGTTGAAAAACCACTTTTCGCACTTGTGTTGGTGCAGGAAGCCACTTTTGCACTTGTATTAGTGTGGAAAAACTACTTTTCGCACTTGTGTTAGTGTTGAAAAACCACTTTTCGCACTTGTGTTAGTGTTGAAAAACCACTTTTCGCACTTGTGTTGGTGCAGGAAACCACTTTTGCACTTGTATTAGTGTGGAAAGAACACTTTTCGCACCTGTGTTAGTGTTGAAAAACCACTTTTCGCACTTGTGTTAGTGTTGAAAAACCACTTTTCGCACTTGTGTTGGTGCAAGAAACCACTTTTGCACTTGTATTAGTGTGGAAAAAACACTTTTTGCACTTGCGATAGTGTTGAAAAACCACTTTTCGCACTTGTGTTAGTGTTGAAAAACCACTTTTCGCACTTGTGTTAGTGTTGAAAAACCACTTTTCGCACTTGTGTTAGTGTTGAAAAACCACTTTTCGCACTTGTGTTAGTGTAGAAAAACCACTTTCGCACTTGTGTTGGTGCAGGAAACCACTTTTGCACTTGTATTAGTGTGGAAAAAACTATTTTTGCACTTGTGATAGTGTTGAAAAACCACTTTTCGCACTTGTGTTAGTGTTGAAAAACCACTTTTCGCACTTTTGTTAGTGTTGAAAAACCACTTTTCGCACTTGTGTTGGTGCAGGAAACCACTTTTGCACTTGTATTAGTGTGGACAAAAACACTTTGCGCACTTGTGTTAGTGTTGAAAAACACTTTTCGCACTTGTGTTAGTGTTGAAAAACCACTTTTCGCACTTGTGTTAGTATTGAAAAACCACTTTTCGCACTTGTGTTGGTGCAGGAAACCACTTTTGCACTTGTATTAGTGTGGAAAAACCACTTTTCGCACTGGTGTTAGTGTTGAAAAACCACTTTTCGCACTTGTGTTGGTGCAGGAAACCACTTTTGCACTTGTATTAGTGTGGAAAAACCACTTTTCGCACTTGTGTTAGTGTTGAAAAACCACTTTTCGCACTTGTGTTAGTGTTGAAAAACCACTTTTCGCACTTGTGTTAGTGTTGAAAAACCACTTTTCGCACTTGTGTTGGTGCAGGAAACCACTTTTGCACTTGTATTAGTGTGAAAAAAACACTTTTTGCACTTGTGATAGTGTTGAAAAACCACTTTTAGCACTTGTGTTAGTGTTGAAAAACCACTTTTCGCACTTGTGTTAGTGTTGAAAAACCACTTTTCGCACTTGTGTTGGTGCAGGAAACCACTTTTGCACTTGTATTCGTGTGGAAAAAACTATTTTTGCACTTGTGATAGTGTTGAAAAACCACTTTTCGCACTTGTGTTAGTGTTGAAAAACCACTTTTCGCACTTGTGTTAGTGTTGAAAAACCACTTTTCGCACTTGTGTTGGTGCAGGAAACCACTTTTGCACTTGTATTAGTGTGGACAAAAACACTTTTTGCACTTGTGATAGTGTTGAAAAACCACTTTTCGCACTTGTGTTAGTGTTGAAAAACCACTTTTCGCACTTGTGTTGGTGCAGGAAACCACTTTTGCACTTGTATTAGTGTGGAAAAAACACCTTTCGCACTTGTGTTAGTGTTGAAAAACCACTTTTCGCACTTGTGTTAGTGTTGAAAAACCACTTTTTGCACTTGTGTTGGTGCAGGAAACCACTTTTGCACTTGTATTAGTGTGGAAAAAACACTTTTTGCACTTGTGATAGTGTTGAAAAACAACTTTTCGCACTTGTGTTAGTGTTGAAAAACCACTTTTCGCACTTGTGTTGGTGCAGGAAACCACTTTTGCACTTGTATTTGTGTGGAAAAACCACTTTTCGCACTTGTGTTAGTGTTGAAAAACCACTTTTCGCACTTGTGTTAGTGTTGAAAAACCACTTTTCGCACTTGTGTTAGTGTTGAAAAACCACTTTTCGCACTTGTGTTGGTGCAGGAAACCACTTTTGCACTTGTATTAGTGTGGAAAAAACACTTTTCGCACTTGTGTTGGTGTTGAAAAACCACTTTTCGCACTTGTGTTAGTGTTGAAAAACCACTTTTCGCACTTGTGTTGGTGCAGGAAGCCACTTTTGCACTTGTATTAGTGTGGAAAAACTACTTTTCGCACTTGTGTTAGTGTTGAAAAACCACTTTACGCACTTGTGTTAGTGTTGAAAAACCACTTTTCGCACTTGTGTTGGTGCAGGAAACCACTTTTGCACTTGTATTAGTGTGAAAAAAACACTTTACGCACCTGTGTTAGTGTTGAAAAACCACTTTTCGCACTTACGTTAGTGTTGAAAAACCACTTTTCGCACTTGTGTTGGTGCAGGAAACCACTTTTGCACTTGTATTAGTGTGGAAAAAACACTTTTTGCACTTGCGATAGTGTTGAAAAACCACTTTTCGCACTTGTGTTAGTGTTGAAAAACCACTTTTCGCACTTGTGTTAGTGTTGAAAAACCACTTTTCGCACTTGTGTTAGTGTTGAAAAATCACTTTTCGCACTTGTGTTAGTGTAGAAAAACCACTTTCGCACTTGTGTTGGTGCAGGAAACCACTTTTGCACTTGTATTAGTGTGGAAAAAACTATTTTTGCACTTGTGATAGTGTTGAAAAACCACTTTTCGCACTTGTGTTAGTGTTGAAAAACCACTTTTCGCACTTTTGTTAGTGTTGAAAAACCACTTTTCGCACTTGTGTTGGTGCAGGAAACCACTTTTGCACTTGTATTAGTGTGGACAAAAACACTTTGCGCACTTGTGTTAGTGTTGAAAAACCACTTTTCGCACTTGTGTTAGTGTTGAAAAACCACTTTTCGCACTTGTGTTAGTGTTGAAAAACCACTTTTCGCACTTGTGTTGGTGCAGGAAACCACTTTTGCACTTGTATTAGTGTGGAAAAACCACTTTTCGCACTGGTGTTAGTGTTGAAAAACCACTTTTCGCACTTGTGTTAGTGTTGAAAAACCACTTTTCGCACTTGTGTTAGTGTTGAAAAACCACTTTTCGCACTTGTGTTGGTGCAGGAAACCACTTTTGCACTTGTATTAGTGTGGAAAAACCACTTTTCGCACTTGTGTTAGTGTTGAAAAACCACTTTTCGCACTTGTGTTAGTGTTGAAAAACCACTTTTCGCACTTGTGTTAGTGTTGAAAAACCACTTTTCGCACTTGTGTTGGTGCAGGAAACCACTTTTGCACTTGTATTAGTGTGAAAAAAACACTTTTTGCACTTGTGATAGTGTTGAAAAACCACTTTTAGCACTTGTGTTAGTGTTGAAAAACCACTTTTCGCACTTGTGTTAGTGTTGAAAAACCACTTTTCGCACTTGTGTTGGTGCAGCAAACCACTTTTGCACTTGTATTAGTGTGGAAAAAACTATTTTTGCACTTGTGATAGTGTTGAAAAACCACTTTTCGCACTTGTGTTAGTGTTGAAAAACCACTTTTCGCACTTGTGTTAGTGTTGAAAAACCACTTTTCGCACTTGTGTTGGTGCAGGAAACCACTTTTGCACTTGTATTAGTGTAGACAAAAACACTTTTTGCACTTGTGATAATGTTGAAAAACCACTTTTCGCACTTGTGTTAGTGTTGAAAAACCACTTTTCGCACTTGTATTTGTGCAGGAAACCACTTTTGCACTTGTATTAGTGTGGAAAAACCACTTTTCGCACTTGTGTTAGTGTTGAAAAACCACTTTTCGCACTTGTGTTAGTGTTGAAAAACCACTTTTCGCACTTGTGTTCGTGTTGAAAAACCACTTTTCGCACTTGTGTTGGTGCAGGAAACCACTTTTGCACTTGTATTAGTGTGGAAAAAACACCTTTCGCACTTGTGTTAGTGTTGAAAAACCACTTTTCGCACTTGTGTTAGTGTTGAAAAACCACTTTTCGCACTTGTGTTGGTGCAGGAAACCACTTTTGCACTTGTATTAGTGTGGAAAAAACACTTTTTGCACTTGTGATAGTGTTGAAAAACCACTTTTCGCACTTGTGTTAGTGTTGAAAAACCACTTTTCGCACTTGTGTTGGTGCAGGAAACCACTTTTGCACTTGTATTTGTGTGGAAAAACCACTTTTCGCACTTGTGTTAGTGTTGAAAAACCACTTTTCGCACTTGTGTTAGTGTTGAAAAACCACTTTTCGCACTTGTGTTAGTGTTGAAAAACCACTTTTCGCACTTGTGTTGGTGCAGGAAACCACTTTTGCACTTGTATTAGTGTGGAAAAAACACTTTTCGCACTTGTGTTGGTGTTGAATAACCACTTTTCGCACTTGTGTTAGTGTTGAAAAACCACTTTTCGCACTTGTGTTGGTGCAGGAAGCCACTTTTGCACTTGTATTAGTGTGGAAAAACTACTTTTCGCACTTGTGTTAGTGTTGAAAAACCACTTTTCGCACTTGTGTTAGTGTTGAAAAACCACTTTTCGCACTTGTGTTGGTGCAGGAAACCACTTTTGCACTTGTATTAGTGTGGAAAAAACACTTTTCGCACCTGTGTTAGTGTTGAAAAACCACTTTTCGCACTTGTGTTAGTGTTGAAAAACCACTTTTCGCACTTGTGTTGGTGCAAGAAACCACTTTTGCACTTGTATTAGTGTGGAAAAAACACTTTTTGCACTTGCGATAGTGTTGAAAAACCACTTTTCGCACTTGTGTTAGTGTTGAAAAACCACTTTTCGCACTTGTGTTAGTGTTGAAAAACCACTTTTCGCACTTGTGTTAGTGTTGAAAAACCACTTTTCGCACTTGTGTTAGTGTAGAAAAACCACTTTCGCACTTGTGTTGGTGCAGGAAACCACTTTTGCACTTGTATTAGTGTGGAAAAAACTATTTTTGCACTTGTGATAGTGTTGAAAAACCACTTTTCGCACTTGTGTTAGTGTTGAAAAACCACTTTTCGCACTTTTGTTAGTGTTGAAAAACCACTTTTCGCACTTGTGTTGTTGCAGGAAACCACTTTTGCACTTGTATTAGTGTGGACAAAAACACTTTGCGCACCTGTGTTAGTGTTGAAAAACACTTTTCGCACTTGTGTTAGTGTTGAAAAACCACTTTTCGCACTTGTGTTAGTGTTGAAAAACCACTTTTCGCACTTGTGTTGGTGCAGGAAACCACTTTTGCACTTGTATTAGTGTGGAAAAACCACTTTTCGCACTGGTGTTCGTGTTGAAAAACCACTTTTCGCACTTGTGTTGGTGCAGGAAACCACTTTTGCACTTGTATTAGTGTGGAAAAACCACTTTTCGCACTTGTGTTAGTGTTGAAAAACCACTTTTCGCACTTGTGTTAGTGTTGAAAAACCACTTTTCGCACTTGTGTTAGTGTTGAAAAACCACTTTTCGCACTTGTGTTGGTGCAGGAAACCACTTTTGCACTTGTATTAGTGTGAAAAAAACACTTTTTGCACTTGTGATAGTGTTGAAAAACCACTTTTAGCACTTGTGTTAGTGTTGAAAAACCACTTTTCGCACTTGTGTTAGTGTTGAAAAACCACTTTTCGCACTTGTGTTGGTGCAGGAAACCACTTTTGCACTTGTATTCGTGTGGAAAAAACTATTTTTGCACTTGTGATAGTGTTGAAAAACCACTTTTCGCACTTGTGTTAGTGTTGAAAAACCACTTTTCGCACTTGTGTTAGTGTTGAAAAACCACTTTTCGCACTTGTGTTGGTGCAGGAAACCACTTTTGCACTTGTATTAGTGTGGACAAAAACACTTTTTGCACTTGTGATAGTGTTGAAAAACCACTTTTCGCACTTGTGTTAGTGTTGAAAAACCACTTTTCGCACTTGTGTTGGTGCAGGAAACCACTTTTGCACTTGTATTAGTGTGGAAAAAACACCTTTCGCACTTGTGTTAGTGTTGAAAAACCACTTTTCGCACTTGTGTTAGTGTTGAAAAACCACTTTTCGCACTTGTGTTGGTGCAGGAAACCACTTTTGCACTTGTATTAGTGTGGAAAAAACACTTTTTGCACTTGCGATAGTGTTGAAAAACCACTTTTCGCACTTGTGTTAGTGTTGAAAAACCACTTTTCGCACTTGTGTTAGTGTTGAAAAACCACTTTTCGCACTTGTGTTAGTGTTGAAAAACCACTTTTCGCACTTGTGTTAGTGTAGAAAAACCACTTTCGCACTTGTGTTGGTGCAGGAAACCACTTTTGCACTTGTATTAGTGTGGAAAAAACTATTTTTGCACTTGTGATAGTGTTGAAAAACCACTTTTCGCACTTGTGTTAGTGTTGAAAAACCACTTTTCGCACTTTTGTTAGTGTTGAAAAACCACTTTTCGCACTTGTGTTGTTGCAGGAAACCACTTTTGCACTTGTATTAGTGTGGACAAAAACACTTTGCGCACCTGTGTTAGTGTTGAAAAACACTTTTCGCACTTGTGTTAGTGTTGAAAAACCACTTTTCGCACTTGTGTTAGTGTTGAAAAACCACTTTTCGCACTTGTGTTGGTGCAGGAAACCACTTTTGCACTTGTATTAGTGTGGAAAAACCACTTTTCGCACTGGTGTTCGTGTTGAAAAACCACTTTTCGCACTTGTGTTGGTGCAGGAAACCACTTTTGCACTTGTATTAGTGTGGAAAAACCACTTTTCGCACTTGTGTTAGTGTTGAAAAACCACTTTTCGCACTTGTGTTAGTGTTGAAAAACCACTTTTCGCACTTGTGTTAGTGTTGAAAAACCACTTTTCGCACTTGTGTTGGTGCAGGAAACCACTTTTGCACTTGTATTAGTGTGAAAAAAACACTTTTTGCACTTGTGATAGTGTTGAAAAACCACTTTTAGCACTTGTGTTAGTGTTGAAAAACCACTTTTCGCACTTGTGTTAGTGTTGAAAAACCACTTTTCGCACTTGTGTTGGTGCAGGAAACCACTTTTGCACTTGTATTCGTGTGGAAAAAACTATTTTTGCACTTGTGATAGTGTTGAAAAACCACTTTTCGCACTTGTGTTAGTGTTGAAAAACCACTTTTCGCACTTGTGTTAGTGTTGAAAAACCACTTTTCGCACTTGTGTTGGTGCAGGAAACCACTTTTGCACTTGTATTAGTGTGGACAAAAACACTTTTTGCACTTGTGATAGTGTTGAAAAACCACTTTTCGCACTTGTGTTAGTGTTGAAAAACCACTTTTCGCACTTGTGTTGGTGCAGGAAACCACTTTTGCACTTGTATTAGTGTGGAAAAAACACCTTTCGCACTTGTGTTAGTGTTGAAAAACCACTTTTCGCACTTGTGTTAGTGTTGAAAAACCACTTTTCGCACTTGTGTTGGTGCAGGAAACCACTTTTGCACTTGTATTAGTGTGGAAAAAACACTTTTTGCACTTGTGATAGTGTTGAAAAACAACTTTTCGCACTTGTGTTAGTGTTGAAAAACCACTTTTCGCACTTGTGTTGGTGCAGGAAACCACTTTTGCACTTGTATTTGTGTGGAAAAACCACTTTTCGCACTTGTGTTAGTGTTGAAAAACCACTTTTCGCACTTGTGTTAGTGTTGAAAAACCACTTTTCGCACTTGTGTTAGTGTTGAAAAACCACTTTTCGCACTTGTGTTGGTGCAGGAAACCACTTTTGCACTTGTATTAGTGTGGAAAAAACACTTTTCGCACTTGTGTTGGTGTTGAAAAACCACTTTTCGCACTTGTGTTAGTGTTGAAAAACCACTTTTCGCACTTGTGTTGGTGCAGGAAGCCACTTTTGCACTTGTATTAGTGTGGAAAAACTACTTTTCGCACTTGTGTTAGTGTTGAAAAACCACTTTTCGCACTTGTGTTAGTGTTGAAAAACCACTTTTCGCACTTGTGTTGGTGCAGGAAACCACTTTTGCACTTGTATTAGTGTGAAAAAAACACTTTTCGCACCTGTGTTAGTGTTGAAAAACCACTTTTCGCACTTATGTTAGTGTTGAAAAACCACTTTTCGCACTTGTGTTGGTGCAGGAAACCACTTTTGCACTTGTATTAG
This sequence comes from Myxine glutinosa, assembly GCF_964187855.1. Lineage (NCBI taxonomy): Eukaryota > Metazoa > Chordata > Myxini > Myxiniformes > Myxinidae > Myxine > Myxine glutinosa. The sequence goes on along the minus strand of NW_027617657.1, from coordinate 69,339 downwards.
TGTGGAAAAAACACTTTTTGCACTTGCGATAGTGTTGAAAAACCACTTTTCGCACTTGTGTTAGTGTTGAAAAACCACTTTTCGCACTTGTGTTAGTGTTGAAAAACCACTTTTCGCATTTGTGTTAGTGTTGAAAAATCACTTTTCGCACTTGTGTTAGTGTAGAAAAACCACTTTCGCACTTGTGTTGGTGCAGGAAACCACTTTTGCACTTGTATTAGTGTGGAAAAAACTATTTTTGCACTTGTGATAGTGTTGAAAAACCACTTTTCGCACTTGTGTTAGTGTTGAAAAACCACTTTTCGCACTTTTGTTAGTGTTGAAAAACCACTTTTCGCACTTGTGTTGGTGCAGGAAACCACTTTTGCACTTGTATTAGTGTGGACAAAAACACTTTGCGCACTTGTGTTAGTGTTGAAAAACCACTTTTCGCGCTTGTGTTAGTGTTGAAAAACCACTTTTCGCACTTGTGTTAGTGTTGAAAAACCACTTTTCGCACTTGTGTTGGTGCAGGAAACCACTTTTGCACTTGTATTAGTGTGGAAAAACCACTTTTCGCACTGGTGTTAGTGTTGAAAAACCACTTTTCGCACTTGTGTTAGTGTTGAAAAACCACTTTTCGCACTTGTGTTAGTGTTGAAAAACCACTTTTCGCACTTGTGTTGGTGCAGGAAACCACTTTTGCACTTGTATTAGTGTGGAAAAACCACTTTTCGCACTTGTGTTAGTGTTGAAAAACCACTTTTCGCACTTGTGTTAGTGTTGAAAAACCACTTTTCGCACTTGTGTTAGTGTTGAAAAACCACTTTTCGCACTTGTGTTGGTGCAGGAAACCACTTTTGCACTTGTATTAGTGTGAAAAAAACACTTTTTGCACTTGTGATAGTGTTGAAAAACCACTTTTAGCACTTGTGTTAGTGTTGAAAAACCACTTTTCGCACTTGTGTTAGTGTTGAAAAACCACTTTTCGCACTTGTGTTGGTGCAGCAAACCACTTTTGCACTTGTATTAGTGTGGAAAAAACTATTTTTGCACTTGTGATAGTGTTGAAAAACCACTTTTCGCACTTGTGTTAGTGTTGAAAAACCACTTTTCGCACTTGTGTTAGTGTTGAAAAACCACTTTTCGCACTTGTGTTGGTGCAGGAAACCACTTTTGCACTTGTATTAGTGTAGACAAAAACACTTTTTGCACTTGTGATAGTGTTGAAAAACCACTTTTCGCACTTGTGTTAGTGTTGAAAAACCACTTTTCGCACTTGTATTTGTGCAGGAAACCACTTTTGCACTTGTATTAGTGTGGAAAAACCACTTTTCGCACTTGTGTTAGTGTTGAAAAACCACTTTTCGCACTTGTGTTAGTGTTGAAAAACCACTTTTCGCACTTGTGTTAGTGTTGAAAAACCACTTTTCGCACTTGTGTTGGTGCAGGAAACCACTTTTGCACTTGTATTAGTGTGGAAAAAACACCTTTCGCACTTGTGTTAGTGTTGAAAAACCACTTTTCGCACTTGTGTTAGTGTTGAAAAACCACTTTTCGCACTTGTGTTGGTGCAGGAAACCACTTTTGCACTTGTATTAGTGTGGAAAAAACACTTTTTGCACTTGTGATAGTGTTGAAAAACCACTTTTCGCACTTGTGTTAGTGTTGAAAAACCACTTTTCGCACTTGTGTTAGTGTTGAAAAACCACTTTTCGCACTTGTGTTAGTGTAGAAAAACCACTTTCGCACTTGTTTTGGTGCAGGAAACCACTTTTGCACTTGTATTAGTGTGGAAAAAACTATTTTTGCACTTGTGATAGTGTTGAAAAACCACTTTTCGCACTTGTGTTAGTGTTGAAAAACCACTTTTCGCACTTGTGTTAGTGTTGAAAAACCACTTTTCGCACTTGTGTTGGTGCAGGAAACCACTTTTGCACTTGTATTAGTGTGGAAAAAACACTTTTTGCACATGTGATAGTGTTGAAAAACCACTTTTCGCACTTGTGTTAGTGTTGAAAAACCACTTTTCGCACTTGTGTTAGTGTTGAAAAACCACTTTTCGCACTTGTGTTAGTGTTGAAAAACCACTTTTCGCACTTGTGTTGGTGCAGGAAACCACTTTTGCACTTGTATTAGTGTGGAAAAAACACTTTTCGCACCTGTGTTAGTGTTGAAAAACCACTTTTCGCACTTGTGATAGTGTTGAAAAACCACTTTTCGCACTTGTGTTAGTGTTGAAAAACCACTTTTCGCACTTGTGTTGGTGCAGGAAACCACTTTTGCACTTGTATTTGTGTGGAAAAACCACTTTTCGCACTTGTGTTAGTGTTGAAAAACCACTTTTCGCACTTGTGTTAGTGTTGAAAAACCACTTTTCGCACTTGTGTTAGTGTTGAAAAACCACTTTTCGCACTTGTGTTGGTGCAGGAAACCACTTTTGCACTTGTATTAGTGTGGAAAAATCACTTTTCGCACTTGTGTTGGTGTTGAAAAACCACTTTTCGCACTTGTGTTAGTGTTGAAAAACCACTTTTCGCACTTGTGTTGGTGCAGGAAACCACTTTTGCACTTGTATTAGTGTGGAAAAAACACTTTTTGCACTTGTGATATTGTTGAAAAACCACTTTTTACACTTGTGTTAGTGTTGAAAAACCACTTTTCGCACTTGTGTTGGTGCAGGAAACCACTTTTGCACTTGTATTAGTGTGGAAAAAACACTTTTTGCACTTGTGATAGTGTTGAAAAACCACTTTTCGCACTTGTGTTAGTGTTGAAAAACCACTTTTACACTTGTGTTAGTGTTGAAAAACCACTTTTCGTACTTGTGTTGGTGCAGGAAACCACTTTTGCACTTGTATTAGTGTGGAAAAAACACTTTTTGCACTTGTGATAGTGTTGAAAAACCACTTTTCGCACTTATGTTAGTGTTGAAAAACCACTTTTCGCACTTGTGTTGGTGCAGGAAGCCACTTTTGCACTTGTATTAGTGTGGAAAAAACACTTTTTGCACTTGTGATAGTGTTGAAAAACCACTTTTCGCACTTGTGTTTGTGTTGAAAAACCACTTTTCGCACTTGTGTTGGTGCAGTAAGCCACTTTTGCACTTGTATTAGTGTGGAAAAACTACTTTTCGCACTTGTGTTAGTGTGGAAAAAACACTTTTCGCACTTGTGTTAGTGTTGAAAAACCACTTTTCGCACTTGTGTTAGTGTTGAAAAACCACTTTTCGCACTTGTGTTGGTGCAGGAAACCACTTTTGCACTTGTATTAGTGTGGAAAAAACACTTTTCGCACTTGTGTTAGTGTTGAAAAACCACTTTTCGCACTTGTGTTAGTGTTGAAAAACCACTTTTCGCACTTGTGTTGGTGCAGGAAACCACTTTTGCACTTGTATTAGTGTGGAAAAAACACTTTTTGCACTTGTGATAGTGTTGAAAATCCACTTTTCGCACTTGTGTTAGTGTTGAAAAACCACTTTTCGCACTTGTGTTAGTGTTGAAAAACCGCTTTTCGCACTTGTGTTAGTGTAGAAAAACCACTTTCGCACTTGTATTGGTGCAGGAAACCACTTTTGCACTTGTATTAGTGTGGAAAAACACTTTTCGCACTTGTGTTAGTGTTGAAAAACCACTTTTCGCACTTGTGTTTGTGTTGAAAAACCACTTTTCGCACTTGTGTTGGTGCTGGAAACCACTTTTGCACTTGTATTAGTGTGGAAAAAACACTTTTTGCACTTGTGATAGTGTTGAAAAACCACTTTTCGCACTTGTGTTAGTGTTGAAAAACCACTTTTCGCACTTGTGTTGGTGCAGGAAACCACTTTTGCACTTGTATTTGTGTGGAAAAACCACTTTTCGCACTTGTATTAGTGTTGAAAAACCACTTTACGCACTTGTGTTAGTGTTGAAAAACCACTTTTCGCACTTGTGTTAGTGTTGAAAAACCACTTTTCGCACTTGTGTTAGTGTTGAAAAACCACTTTTCGCACTTGTATTGGTGCAGGAAACCACTTTTGCACTTGTATTAGTGTGGAAAAAACACTTTTTGCACTTGTGATAGTGTTGAAAAACCACTTTTCGCACTTGTGTTAGTGTTGAAAAACCACTTTTCGCACTTGTGTTGGTGCAGGAAACCACTTTTGCACTTGTATTAGTGTGGAAAAACCACTTTTCGCACTGGTGTTAGTGTTGAAAAACCACTTTTCGCACTTGTGTTGGTGCAGGAAACCACTTTTGCACTTGTATTAGTGTGGAAAAACCACTTTTCGCACTTGTGTTAGTGTTGAAAAACCACTTTTCGCACTTGTGTTAGTGTTGAAAAACCACTTTTCGCACTAGTGTTAGTGTTGAAAAACCACTTTTCGCACTTGTGTTGGTGCAGGAAACCACTTTTGCACTTGTATTAGTGTGAAAAAAACACTTTTTGCACTTGTGATAGTGTTGAAAAACCACTTTTTGCAATTGTGTTGGTGTTGAAAAACCACTTTTCGCACTTGTGTTAGTGTTGAAAAACCACTTTTCGCACTTGTGTTGGTGCAGGAAACCACTTTTGCACTTGTATTAGTGTGGAAAAAACTATTTTTGCACTTGTGATAGTGTTGAAAACCCACTTTTCGCACTTGTGTTGGTGCAGGAAACCACTTTTGCACTTGTATTAGTGTGGAAAAAACACTTTTTGCACTTGTGATAGTGTTGAAAAACCACTTTTCGCACTTGTGTTAGTGTTGAAAAACCACTTTTCGCACTTGTGTTAGTGTTGAAAAACCACTTTTCGCACTTGTGTTAGTGTAGAAAAACCACTTTCGCACTTGTATTGGTGCAGGAAACCACTTTTGCACTTGTATTAGTGTGGGAAAACACTTTTCGCACTTGTGTTAGTGTTGAAAAACCACTTTTCGCACTTGTGTTAGTGTTGAAAAACCACTTTTCGCACTTGTGTTGGTGCTGGAAACCACTTTTGCACTTGTATTAGTGTGGAAAAAACACTTTTTGCACTTGTGATAGTGTTGAAAAACCACTTTTTGCACTTGTGTTAGTGTTGAAAAACCACTTTTCGCACTTGTGTTGGTGCAGGAAACCACTTTTGCACTTGTATTTGTGTGGATAACCACTTTTCGCACTTGTGTTAGTGTTGAAAAAACACTTTTCGCACTTGTGTTAGTGTTGAAAAACCACTTTTCGCACTTGTGTTAGTGTTGAAAAACCACTTTTCGCACTTGTGTTGGTGCAGGAAACCACTTTTGCACTTGTATTGGTGTGAAAAAAACACTTTTCGCACTTGTGTTGGTGTTGAAAAACCACTTTTCGCACTTGTGTTAGTGTTGAAAAACCACTTTTCGCACTTGTGTTGGTGCAGGAAACCACTTTTGCACTTGTATTAGTGTGGAAAAAACACTTTTTGCACTTGTGATAGTGTTGAAAAACCACTTTTCGCACTTGTGTTGGTGCAGGAAGCCACTTTTGCACTTGTATTAGTGTGGAAAAAACACTTTTTGCACTTGTGATAGTGTTGAAAAACCACTTTTCGCACTTGTGTTTGTGTTGAAAAACCACTTTTCGCACTTGTGTTGGTGCAGGAAGCCACTTTTGCACTTGTATTAGTGTGGAAAAACTACTTTTCGCACTTGTGTTAGTGTTGAAAAACCACTTTTCGCACTTGTGTTAGTGTTGAAAAACCACTTTTCGCACTTGTGTTGGTGCAGGAAACCACTTTTGCACTTGTATTAGTGTGGAAAAAACACTTTTTGCACTTGTGTTAGTGTTGAAAAACCACTTTTCGCACTTGTGTTAGTGTTGAAAAAACCACTTTTCGCACTTGTGTTGGTGCAGGAAACCACTTTTGCACTTGTATTAGTGTGGAAAAAACACTTTTTGCACTTGCGATAGTGTTGAAAAACCACTTTTCGCACTTGTGTTAGTGTTGAAAAACCACTTTTTGCACTTGTGTTAGTGTTGAAAAACCACTTTTTGCACTTGTGTTGGTGCAGGAAGCCACTTTTGCACTTGTATTCGTGTGGAAAAACCACTTTTCGCACTTGTGTTAGTGTTGAAAAACCACTTTTCGCACTTGTGTTAGTGTTGAAAAACCACTTTTCCCACTTGTGTTAGTGTTGAAAAACCACTTTTTGCACTTGTGTTGGTGCAGGAAACCACTTTTGCACTTGTATTAGTGTGGAAAAACCACTTTTCGCACTTGTGTTAGTGTTGAAAAAACACTTTTCGCACTTGTGTTAGTGTTGAAATACCACTTTTCGCACTTGTGTTAGTGTTGAAAAACCACTTTTCGCACTTGTATTGGTGCAGGAAACCACTTTTGCACTTGTATTAGTGTGGAAAAAACCCTTTTTGCACTTGTGATAGTGTTGAAAACCCACTTTTCGCACTTGTGTTAGTGTTGAAAAACCACTTTTTGCACTTGTGTTGGTGCAGGAAACCACTTTTGCACTTGTATTAGTGTGGAAAAACCACTTTTCGCACTGGTGTTAGTGTTGAAAAACCACTTTTCGCACTTGTGTTGGTGCAAGAAACCACTTTTGCACTTGTATTAGTGTGGAAAAACCACTTTTCGCACTTGTGTTAGTGTTGAAAAACCACTTTTCGCACTTGTGTTAGTGTTGAAAAACCACTTTTCGCACTTGTGTTAGTGTTGAAAAACCACTTTTCGCACTTGTGTTGGTGCAGGAAACCACTTTTGCACTTGTATTAGTGTGAAAAAAACACTTTTTGCACTTGTGATAGTGTTGAAAAACCACTTTTCGCACTTGTGTTAGTGTTGAAAAACCACTTTTCGCACTTGTGTTAGTGTTGAAAAACCACTTATCGCACTTGTGTTGGTGCAGGAAACCACTTTTGCACTTGTATTAGTGTGGCAAAAACTATTTTTGCACTTGTGATAGTGTTGAAAAACCACTTTTCGCACTTGTGTTAGTGTTGAAAAACCACTTTTCGCACTTGTGTTGGTGCAGGAAACCACTTTTGCACTTGTATTAGTGTGGAAAAAACACTTTTTGCACTTGTGATAGTGTTGAAAAACCACTTTTCGCACTTGTGTTAGTGTTGAAAAACTACTTTTCGCACTTGTGTTAGTGTTGAAAAACCACTTTTCGCACTTGTGTTAGTGTAGAAAAACCACTTTCGCACTTGTATTGGTGCAGGAAACCACTTTTGCACTTGTATTAGTGTGGAAAAACACTTTTCGCACTTGTGTTAGTGTTGAAAAACCACTTTTCGCACTTGTGTTAGTGTTGAAAAACCACTTTTCGCACTTGTGTTGGTGCTGGAAACCACTTTTGCACTTGTATTAGTGTGGAAAAAACACTTTTTGCACTTGTGATAGTGTTGAAAAACCACTTTTCGCACTTGTGTTAGTGTTGAAAAACCACTTTTCGCACTTGTGTTGGTGCAGGAAACCACTTTTGCACTTGTATTTGTGTGGAAAAACCACTTTTCGCACTTGTGTTAGTGTTGAAAAACCACTTTTCGCACTTGTGTTAGTGTTGAAAAACCACTTTTCGCACTTGTGTTATTGTTGAAAAACCACTTTTCGCACTTGTGTTGGTGCAGGAAACCACTTTTGCACTTGTATTAGTGTGGAAAAAACACTTTTCGCACTTGTGTTGGTGTTGAAAAACCACTTTTCGCACTTGTGTTAGTGTTGAAAAACCACTTTTCGCACTTGTGTTGGTGCAGGAAGCCACTTTTGCACTTGTATTAGTGTGGAAAAACTACTTTTCGCACTTGTGTTAGTGTTGAAAAACCACTTTTCGCACTTGTGTTAGTGTTGAAAAACCACTTTTCCCACTTGTGTTAGTGTTGAAAAACCACTTTTTGCACTTGTGTTGGTGCAGGAAACCACTTTTGCACTTGTATTAGTGTGGAAAAACCACTTTTCGCACTTGTGTTAGTGTTGAAAAAACACTTTTCGCACTTGTGTTAGTGTTGAAATACCACTTTTCGCACTTGTGTTAGTGTTGAAAAACCACTTTTCGCACTTGTATTGGTGCAGGAAACCACTTTTGCACTTGTATTAGTGTGGAAAAAACCCTTTTTGCACTTGTGATAGTGTTGAAAACCCACTTTTCGCACTTGTGTTAGTGTTGAAAAACCACTTTTTGCACTTGTGTTGGTGCAGGAAACCACTTTTGCACTTGTATTAGTGTGGAAAAACCACTTTTCGCACTGGTGTTAGTGTTGAAAAACCACTTTTCGCACTTGTGTTGGTGCAAGAAACCACTTTTGCACTTGTATTAGTGTGGAAAAACCACTTTTCGCACTTGTGTTAGTGTTGAAAAACCACTTTTCGCACTTGTGTTAGTGTTGAAAAACCACTTTTCGCACTTGTGTTAGTGTTGAAAAACCACTTTTCGCACTTGTGTTGGTGCAGGAAACCACTTTTGCACTTGTATTAGTGTGAAAAAAACACTTTTTGCACTTGTGATAGTGTTGAAAAACCACTTTTCGCACTTGTGTTAGTGTTGAAAAACCACTTTTCGCACTTGTGTTAGTGTTGAAAAACCACTTATCGCACTTGTGTTGGTGCAGGAAACCACTTTTGCACTTGTATTAGTGTGGCAAAAACTATTTTTGCACTTGTGATAGTGTTGAAAAACCACTTTTCGCACTTGTGTTAGTGTTGAAAAACCACTTTTCGCACTTGTGTTGGTGCAGGAAACCACTTTTGCACTTGTATTAGTGTGGAAAAAACACTTTTTGCACTTGTGATAGTGTTGAAAAACCACTTTTCGCACTTGTGTTAGTGTTGAAAAACTACTTTTCGCACTTGTGTTAGTGTTGAAAAACCACTTTTCGCACTTGTGTTAGTGTAGAAAAACCACTTTCGCACTTGTATTGGTGCAGGAAACCACTTTTGCACTTGTATTAGTGTGGAAAAACACTTTTCGCACTTGTGTTAGTGTTGAAAAACCACTTTTCGCACTTGTGTTAGTGTTGAAAAACCACTTTTCGCACTTGTGTTGGTGCTGGAAACCACTTTTGCACTTGTATTAGTGTGGAAAAAACACTTTTTGCACTTGTGATAGTGTTGAAAAACCACTTTTCGCACTTGTGTTAGTGTTGAAAAACCACTTTTCGCACTTGTGTTGGTGCAGGAAACCACTTTTGCACTTGTATTTGTGTGGAAAAACCACTTTTCGCACTTGTGTTAGTGTTGAAAAACCACTTTTCGCACTTGTGTTAGTGTTGAAAAACCACTTTTCGCACTTGTGTTATTGTTGAAAAACCACTTTTCGCACTTGTGTTGGTGCAGGAAACCACTTTTGCACTTGTATTAGTGTGGAAAAAACACTCTTCGCACTTGTGTTGGTGTTGAAAAACCACTTTTCGCACTTGTGTTAGTGTTGAAAAACCACTTTTCGCACTTGTGTTGGTGCAGGAAGCCACTTTTGCACTTGTATTAGTGTGGAAAAACTACTTTTCGCACTTGTGTTAGTGTTGAAAAACCACTTTTCGCACTTGTGTTAGTGTTGAAAAACCACTTTTCGCACTTGTGTTGGTGCAGGAAACCACTTTTGCACTTGTATTAGTGTGGAAAAAACACTTTTCGCACTTGAGTTAGTGTTGAAAAACCACTTTTCGCACTTGTGTTAGTGTGGAAAAAACACTTTTCGCACTTGTGTTAGTGTTGAAAAACCACTTTTCGCACTTGTGTTGGTGCAGGAAACCACTTTTGCACTTGTATTAGTGTGGAAAAAACACTTTTCGCACTTGTGTTAGTGTTGAAAAACCACTTTTCGCACTTGTGTTAGTGTTGAAAAACCACTTTTCGCACTTGTGTTGGTGCAGGAAACCACTTTTGCACTTGTATTAGTGTGGAAAAAACACTTTTTTCACTTGTGATAGTGTTGAAAATCCACTTTTCGCACTTGTGTTAGTGTTGAAAAACCACTTTTCGCACTTGTGTTAGTGTTGAAAAACCGCTTTTCGCACTTGTGTTAGTGTAGAAAAACCACTTTCGCACTTGTATTGGTGCAGGAAACCACTTTTGCACTTGTATTAGTGTGGAAAAACACTTTTCGCACTTGTGTTAGTGTTGAAAAACCACTTTTCGCACTTGTGTTTGTGTTGAAAAACCACTTTTCGCACTTGTGTTGGTGCTGGAAACCACTTTTGCACTTGTATTAGTGTGGAAAAAACACTTTTTGCACTTGTGATAGTGTTGAAAAACCACTTTTCGCACTTGTGTTAGTGTTGAAAAACCACTTTTCGCACTTATGTTGGTGCAGGAAACCACTTTTGCACTTGTATTTGTGTGGAAAAACCACTTTCCGCACTTGTATTAGTGTTGAAAAACCACTTTACGCACTTGTGTTAGTGTTGAAAAACCACTTTTCGCACTTGTGTTAGTGTTGAAAAACCACTTTTCGCACTTGTGTTAGTGTTGAAAAACCACTTTTCGCACTTGTGTTAGTGTTGAAAAACCACTTTTCGCACTTGTATTGGTGCAGGAAACCATTTTTGCACTTGTATTAGTGTGGAAAAACCACTTTTCGCACTGGTGTTAGTGTTGAAAAACCACTTTTCGCACTTGTGTTGGTGCAGTAAACCACTTTTGCACTTGTATTAGTGTGGAAAAACCACTTTTCGCACTTGTGTTAGTGTTGAAAAACCACTTTTCGCACTTGTGTTAGTGTTGAAAAACCACTTTTCGCACTAGTGTTAGTGTTGAAAAACCACTTTTGCACTTGTATTAGTGTGAAAAAAACACTTTTTGCACTTGTGATAGTGTTGAAAAACCACTTTTTGCAATTGTGTTGGTGTTGAAAAACCACTTTTCGCACTTGTGTTAGTGTTGAAAAACCACTTTTCGCACTTGTGTTGGTGCAGGAAACCACTTTTGCACTTGTATTAGTGTGGAAAAAACACTTTTTGCACTTGTGATAGTGTTGAAAAACCACTTTTCGCACTTGTGTTAGTGTTGAAAAACCACTTTTCGCACTTGTGTTAGTGTTGAAAAACCACTTTTCGCACTTGTGTTAGTGTAGAAAAACCACTTTCGCACTTGTATTGGTGCAGGAAACCACTTTTTCACTTGTATTAGTGTGGAAAAACACTTTTCGCACTTGTGTTAGTGTTGAAAAACCACTTTTCGCACTTGTGTTAGTGTTGAAAAACCACTTTTCGCACTTGCGTTGGTGCTGGAAACCACTTTTGCACTTGAATTAGTGTGGAAAAAACACTTTTTGCACTTGTGATGGTGTTGAAAAACCACTTTTTGCACTTGTGTTAGTGTTGAAAAACCACTTTTCGCACTTGTGTTGGTGCAGGAAACCACTTTTGCACTTGTATTTGTGTGGATAACCACTTTTCGCACTTGTGTTAGTGTTGAAAAACCACTTTTCGCACTTGTGTTAGTGTTGAAAAACCACTTTTCGCACTTGTGTTAGTGTTGAAAAACCACTTTTCGCACTTGTGTTGGTGCAGGAAACCACTTTTGCACTTGTATTGGTGTGAAAAAAACACTTTTCGCACTTGTGTTGGTGTTGAAAAACCACTTTTCGCACTTGTGTTAGTGTTGAAAAACCACTTTTCGCACTTGTGTTGGTGCAGGAAACCACTTTTGCACTTGTATTAGTGTGGAAAAAACACTTTTTGCACTTGTGATATTGTTGAAAAACCACTTTTTACACTAGTGTTAGTGTTGAAAAACCACTTTTCGCACTTGTGTTGGTGCAGGAAACCACTTTTGCACTTGTATTAGTGTGGAAAAAACACTTTTTGCACTTGTGATAGTGTTGAAAAACCACTTTTCGCACTTGTGTTAGTGTTGAAAAACCACTTTTACACTTGTGTTAGTGTTGAAAAACCACTTTTCGCACTTGTGTTGGTGCAGGAAACCACTTTTGCACTTGTATTAGTGTGGAAAAAACACTTTTTGCACTTGTGATAGTGTTGAAAAACCACTTTTCGCACTTGTGTTAGTGTTGAAAAACCACTTTTCGCACTTGTGTTGGTGCAGGAAGCCACTTTTGCACTTGTATTAGTGTGGAAAAAACACTTTTTGCACTTGTGATAGTGTTGAAAAACCACTTTTCGCACTTGTGTTTGTGTTGAAAAACCACTTTTCGCACTTGTGTTGGTGCAGGAAGCCACTTTTGCACTTGTATTAGTGTGGAAAAACTACTTTTCGCACTTGTGTTAGTGTTGAAAAACCACTTTTTGCACTTGTGTTAGTGTTGAAAAACCACTTTTCGCACTTGTGTTGGTGCAGGAAACCACTTTTGCACTTGTATTAGTGTGGAAAAAACACTTTTTGCACTTGTGTTAGTGTTGAAAAACCACTTTTCGCACTTGTGTTAGTGTTGAAAAACCACTTTTCGCACTTGTGTTGGTGCAGGAAACCACTTTTGCACTTGTATTAGTGTGGAAAAAACACTTTTTGCACTTGCGATAGTGTTGAAAAACCACTTTTCGCACTTGTGTTAGTGTTGAAAAACCACTTTTTGCACTTGTGTTAGTGTTGAAAAACCACTTTTTGCACTTGTGTTGGTGCAGGAAACCACTTTTGCACTTGTATTCGTGTGGAAAAACCACTTTTCGCACTTGTGTTAGTGTTGAAAAACCACTTTTCGCACTTGTGTTAGTGTTGAAAAACCACTTTTCCCACTTGTGTTAGTGTTGAAAAACCACTTTTCGCACTTGTGTTGGTGCAGGAAACCACTTTTGCACTTGTATTAGTGTGGAAAAACCACTTTTCGCACTTGTGTTAGTGTTGAAAAAACACTTTTCGCACTTGTGTTAGTGTTGAAATACCACTTTTCGCACTTGTGTTAGTGTTGAAAAACCACTTTTCGCACTTGTATTGGTGCAGGAAACCACTTTTGCACTTGTATTAGTGTGGAAAAAACCCTTTTTGCACTTGTGATAGTGTTGAAAACCCACTTTTCGCACTTGTGTTAGTGTTGAAAAACCACTTTTTGCACTTGTGTTGGTGCAGGAAACCACTTTTGCACTTGTATTAGTGTGGAAAAAACCACTTTTCGCACTGGTGTTAGTGTTGAAAAACCACTTTTCGCACTTGTGTTGGTGCAAGAAACCACTTTTGCACTTGTATTAGTGTGGAAAAACCACTTTTCGCACTTGTGTTAGTGTTGAAAAACCACTTTTCGCACTTGTGTTAGTGTTGAAAAACCACTTTTCGCACTTGTGTTGGTGCAGGAAACCACTTTTGCACTTGTATTAGTGTGAAAAAAACACTTTTTGCACTTGTGATAGTGTTGAAAAACCACTTTTCGCACTTGTGTTAGTGTTGAAAAACCACTTTTCGCACTTGTCTTAGTGTTGAAAAACCACTTATCGCACTTGTGTTGGTGCAGGAAACCACTTTTGCACTTGTATTAGTGTGGCAAAAACTATTTTTGCACTTGTGATAGTGTTGAAAAACCACTTTTCGCACTTGTGTTAGTGTTGAAAAACCACTTTTTGCACTTGTGTTGGTGCAGGAAACCACTTTTGCACTTGTATTAGTGTGGAAAAAACACTTTTTACACTTGTGATAGTGTTGAAAAACCACTTTTCGCACTTGTGTTAGTGTTGAAAAACCACTTTTCGCACTTGTGTTAGTGTTGAAAAACCACTTTTCGCACTTGCGTTGGTGCTGGAAACCACTTTTGCACTTGAATTAGTGTGGAAAAAACACTTTTTGCACTTGTGATGGTGTTGAAAAACCACTTTTTGCACTTGTGTTAGTGTTGAAAAACCACTTTTCGCACTTGTGTTGGTGCAGGAAACCACTTTTGCACTTGTATTTGTGTGGATAACCACTTTTCGCACTTGTGTTAGTGTTGAAAAACCACTTTTCGCACTTGTGTTAGTGTTGAAAAACCACTTTTCGCACTTGTGTTAGTGTTGAAAAACCACTTTTCGCACTTGTGTTGGTGCAGGAAACCACTTTTGCACTTGTATTGGTGTGAAAAAAACACTTTTCGCACTTGTGTTGGTGTTGAAAAACCACTTTTCGCACTTGTGTTAGTGTTGAAAAACCACTTTTCGCACTTGTGTTGGTGCAGGAAACCACTTTTGCACTTGTATTAGTGTGGAAAAAACACTTTTTGCACTTGTGATATTGTTGAAAAACCACTTTTTACACTAGTGTTAGTGTTGAAAAACCACTTTTCGCACTTGTGTTGGTGCAGGAAACCACTTTTGCACTTGTATTAGTGTGGAAAAAACACTTTTTGCACTTGTGATAGTGTTGAAAAACCACTTTTCGCACTTGTGTTAGTGTTGAAAAACCACTTTTACACTTGTGTTAGTGTTGAAAAACCACTTTTCGCACTTGTGTTGGTGCAGGAAACCACTTTTGCACTTGTATTAGTGTGGAAAAAACACTTTTTGCACTTGTGATAGTGTTGAAAAACCACTTTTCGCACTTGTGTTAGTGTTGAAAAACCACTTTTCGCACTTGTGTTGGTGCAGGAAGCCACTTTTGCACTTGTATTAGTGTGGAAAAAACACTTTTTGCACTTGTGATAGTGTTGAAAAACCACTTTTCGCACTTGTGTTTGTGTTGAAAAACCACTTTTCGCACTTGTGTTGGTGCAGGAAGCCACTTTTGCACTTGTATTAGTGTGGAAAAACTACTTTTCGCACTTGTGTTAGTGTTGAAAAACCACTTTTTGCACTTGTGTTAGTGTTGAAAAACCACTTTTCGCACTTGTGTTGGTGCAGGAAACCACTTTTGCACTTGTATTAGTGTGGAAAAAACACTTTTTGCACTTGTGTTAGTGTTGAAAAACCACTTTTCGCACTTGTGTTAGTGTTGAAAAACCACTTTTCGCACTTGTGTTGGTGCAGGAAACCACTTTTGCACTTGTATTAGTGTGGAAAAAACACTTTTTGCACTTGCGATAGTGTTGAAAAACCACTTTTCGCACTTGTGTTAGTGTTGAAAAACCACTTTTTGCACTTGTGTTAGTGTTGAAAAACCACTTTTTGCACTTGTGTTGGTGCAGGAAACCACTTTTGCACTTGTATTCGTGTGGAAAAACCACTTTTCGCACTTGTGTTAGTGTTGAAAAACCACTTTTCGCACTTGTGTTAGTGTTGAAAAACCACTTTTCCCACTTGTGTTAGTGTTGAAAAACCACTTTTCGCACTTGTGTTGGTGCAGGAAACCACTTTTGCACTTGTATTAGTGTGGAAAAACCACTTTTCGCACTTGTGTTAGTGTTGAAAAAACACTTTTCGCACTTGTGTTAGTGTTGAAATACCACTTTTCGCACTTGTGTTAGTGTTGAAAAACCACTTTTCGCACTTGTATTGGTGCAGGAAACCACTTTTGCACTTGTATTAGTGTGGAAAAAACCCTTTTTGCACTTGTGATAGTGTTGAAAACCCACTTTTCGCACTTGTGTTAGTGTTGAAAAACCACTTTTTGCACTTGTGTTGGTGCAGGAAACCACTTTTGCACTTGTATTAGTGTGGAAAAAACCACTTTTCGCACTGGTGTTAGTGTTGAAAAACCACTTTTCGCACTTGTGTTGGTGCAAGAAACCACTTTTGCACTTGTATTAGTGTGGAAAAACCACTTTTCGCACTTGTGTTAGTGTTGAAAAACCACTTTTCGCACTTGTGTTAGTGTTGAAAAACCACTTTTCGCACTTGTGTTGGTGCAGGAAACCACTTTTGCACTTGTATTAGTGTGAAAAAAACACTTTTTGCACTTGTGATAGTGTTGAAAAACCACTTTTCGCACTTGTGTTAGTGTTGAAAAACCACTTTTCGCACTTGTGTTAGTGTTGAAAAACCACTTATCGCACTTGTGTTGGTGCAGGAAACCACTTTTGCACTTGTATTAGTGTGGCAAAAACTATTTTTGCACTTGTGATAGTGTTGAAAAACCACTTTTCGCACTTGTGTTAGTGTTGAAAAACCACTTTTCGCACTTGTGTTGGTGCAGGAAACCACTTTTGCACTTGTATTAGTGTGGAAAAAACACTTTTTACACTTGTGATAGTGTTGAAAAACCACTTTTCGCACTTGTGTTAGTGTTGAAAAACTACTTTTCGCACTTGTGTTAGTGTTGAAAAACCACTTTTCGCACTTGTGTTAGTGTAGAAAAACCACTTTCGCACTTGTATTGGTGCAGGAAACCACTTTTGCACTTGTATTAGTGTGGAAAAACACTTTTCGCACTTGTGTTAGTGTTGAAAAACCACTTTTCGCACTTGTGTTAGTGTTGAAAAACCACTTTTCGCACTTGTGTTGGTGCTGGAAACCACTTTTGCACTTGTATTAGTGTGGAAAAAACACTTTTTGCACTTGTGGTAGTGTTGAAAAACCACTTTTCGCACTTGTGTTAGTGTTGAAAAACCACTTTTCGCACTTGTGTTGGTGCAGGAAACCACTTTTGCACTTGTATTTGTGTGGAAAAACCACTTTTCGCACTTGTGTTAGTGTTGAAAAACCACTTTTCGCACTTGTGTTAGTGTTGAAAAACCACTTTTCGCACTTGTGTTATTGTTGAAAAACCACTTTTCGCACTTGTGTTGGTGCAGGAAACCACTTTTGCACTTGTATTAGTGTGGAAAAAACACTTTTCGCACTTGTGTTGGTGTTGAAAAACCACTTTTCGCACTTGTGTTAGTGTTGAAAAACCACTTTTCGCACTTGTGTTGGTGCAGGAAGCCACTTTTGCACTTGTATTAGTGTGGAAAAACTACTTTTCGCACTTGTGTTAGTGTTGAAAAACCACTTTTCGCACTTGTGTTAGTGTTGAAAAACCACTTTTCGCACTTGTGTTGGTGCAGGAAACCACTTTTGCACTTGTATTAGTGTGGAAAAAACACTTTTCGCACTTGTGTTAGTGTTGAAAAACCACTTTTCGCACTTGTGTTAGTGTTGAAAAACCACTTTTCGCACTTGTGTTGGTGCAGGAAACCACTTTTGCACTTGTATTAGTGTGGAAAAAACACTTTTTGCACTTGCGATAGTGTTGAAAAACCACTTTTCGCACTTGTGTTAGTGTTGAAAAACCACTTTTCGCACTTGTGTTAGTGTTGAAAAACCACTTTTCGCACTTGTGTTGGTGCAGGAAACCACTTTTGCACTTGTATTCGTGTGGAAAAACCACTTTTCGCACTTGTGTTATTGTTGAAAAACCACTTTTCGCACCTGTGTTAGTGTTGAAAAACCACTTTTCGCACTTGTGTTAGTGTTGAAAAACCACTTTTCGCACTTGTGTTGGTGCAGGAAACCACTTTTGCACTTGTATTAGTGTGGAAAAACCACTTTTCGCACTTGTGTTAGTGTTGAAAAACCACTTTTCGCAGTTGTATTGGTGCAGGAAACCACTTTTGCACTTGTATTAGTGTGGAAAAAACATTTTTTGTGCACTTGTGATAGTGTTGAAAACCCACTTTTCGCACTTGTGTTAGTGTTGAAAAACCACTTTTTGCACTTGTGTTGGTGCAGGAAACCACTTTTGCACTTGTATTAGTGTGGAAAAACCACTTTTCGCACTGGTGTTAGTGTTGAAAAACCACTTTTCGCACTTGTGTTGGTGCAGGAAACCACTTTTGCACTTGTATTAGTGTGGAAAAACCACTTTTCGCACTTGTGTTAGTGTTGAAAAACCACTTTTCGCACTTGTGTTAGTGTTGAAAAACCACTTTTCGCACTTGTGTTAGTGTTGAAAAACCACTTTTCGCACTTGTGTTAGTGTTGAAAAACCACTTTTCGCACTTGTGTTGGTGCAGGAAACCACTTTTGCACTTGTATTAGTGTGGAAAAAACTATTTTTGCACTTGTGATAGTGTTGAAAAACCACTTTTCGCCCTTGTGTTAGTGTTGAAAAACCACTTTTCGCACTTGTGTTAGTGTTGAAAAACCACTTTTCGCACTTGTGTTGGTGCAGGAAACCACTTTTGCACTTGTATTAGTGTGGACAAAAACACTTTTTGCACTTGTGATAGTGTTGAAAAACCACTTTTCGCACTTGTGTTAGTGTTAAAAAACCACTTTTCGCACTTGTATTGGTGCAGGAAACCACTTTTGCACTTGTATTAGTGTGGAAAAACCACTTTTCGCACTTGTGTTATTGTTGAAAAACCACTTTTCGCACTTGTGTTAGTGTTGAAAAACCACTTTTCGCACTTGTGTTGGTGC
Source organism: Myxine glutinosa (assembly GCF_964187855.1). Classification (NCBI taxonomy): domain Eukaryota; kingdom Metazoa; phylum Chordata; class Myxini; order Myxiniformes; family Myxinidae; genus Myxine; species Myxine glutinosa. The sequence continues at coordinate 51,235 of NW_027617657.1, read as the reverse complement.
TGGAAACCACTTTTGCACTTGTATTAGTGTGGAAAAAACACTTTTTGCACTTGTGATAGTGTTGAAAAACCACTTTTTGCACTTGTGTTAGTGTTGAAAAACCACTTTTCGCACTTGTGTTGGTGCAGGAAACCACTTTTGCACTTGTATTTGTGTGGATAACCACTTTTCGCACTTGTGTTAGTGTTGAAAAACCACTTTTCGCACTTGTGTTAGTGTTGAAAAACCACTTTTCGCACTTGTGTTAGTGTTGAAAAACCACTTTTCGCACTTGTGTTGGTGCAGGAAACCACTTTTGCACTTGTATTGGTGTGAAAAAAACACTTTTCGCACTTGTGTTGGTGTTGAAAAACCACTTTTTGCACTTGTGTTAGTGTTGAAAAACCACTTTTCGCACTTGTGTTGGTGCAGGAAACCACTTTTGCACTTGTATTAGTGTGGAAAAAACACTTTTTGCACTTGTGATATTGTTGAAAAACCACTTTTTACACTAGTGTTAGTGTTGAAAAACCACTTTTCGCACTTGTGTTGGTGCAGGAAACCACTTTTGCACTTGTATTAGTGTGGAAAAAACACTTTTTGCACTTGTGATAGTGTTGAAAAACCACTTTTCGCACTTGTGTTAGTGTTGAAAAACCACTTTTACACTTGTGTTAGTGTTGAAAAACCACTTTTCGCACTTGTGTTGGTGCAGGAAACCACTTTTGCACTTGTATTAGTGTGGAAAAAACACTTTTTGCACTTGTGATAGTGTTGAAAAACCACTTTTCGCACTTGTGTTAGTGTTGAAAAACCACTTTTCGCACTTGTGTTGGTGCAGGAAGCCACTTTTGCACTTGTATTAGTGTGGAAAAAACACTTTTTGCACTTGTGATAGTGTTGAAAAACCACTTTTCGCACTTGTGTTTGTGTTGAAAAACCACTTTTCGCACTTGTGTTGGTGCAGGAAGCCACTTTTGCACTTGTATTAGTGTGGAAAAACTACTTTTCGCACTTGTGTTAGTGTTGAAAAACCACTTTTTGCACTTGTGTTAGTGTTGAAAAACCACTTTTCGCACTTGTGTTGGTGCAGGAAACCACTTTTGCACTTGTATTAGTGTGGAAAAAACACTTTTTGCACTTGTGTTAGTGTTGAAAAACCACTTTTCGCACTTGTGTTAGTGTTGAAAAACCACTTTTCGCACTTGTGTTGGTGCAGGAAACCACTTTTGCACTTGTATTAGTGTGGAAAAAACACTTTTTGCACTTGCGATAGTGTTGAAAAACCACTTTTCGCACTTGTGTTAGTGTTGAAAAACCACTTTTTGCACTTGTGTTAGTGTTGAAAAACCACTTTTTGCACTTGTGTTGGTGCAGGAAACCACTTTTGCACTTGTATTTGTGTGGAAAAACCACTTTTCGCACTTGTGTTAGTGTTGAAAAACCACTTTTCGCACTTGTGTTAGTGTTGAAAAACCACTTTTCCCACTTGTGTTAGTGTTGAAAAACCACTTTTCGCACTTGTGTTGGTGCAGGAAACCACTTTTGCACTTGTATTAGTGTGGAAAAACCACTTTTCGCACTTGTGTTAGTGTTGAAAAAACACTTTTCGCACTTGTGTTAGTGTTGAAATACCACTTTTCGCACTTGTGTTAGTGTTGAAAAACCACTTTTCGCACTTGTATTGGTGCAGGAAACCACTTTTGCACTTGTATTAGTGTGGAAAAAACCCTTTTTGCACTTGTGATAGTGTTGAAAACCCACTTTTCGCACTTGTGTTAGTGTTGAAAAACCACTTTTTGCACTTGTGTTGGTGCAGGAAACCACTTTTGCACTTGTATTAGTGTGGAAAAACCACTTTTCGCACTGGTGTTAGTGTTGAAAAACCACTTTTCGCACTTGTGTTGGTGCAAGAAACCACTTTTGCACTTGTATTAGTGTGGAAAAACCACTTTTCGCACTTGTGTTAGTGTTGAAAAACCACTTTTCGCACTTGTGTTAGTGTTGAAAAACCACTTTTCGCACTTGTGTTAGTGTTGAAAAACCACTTTTCGCACTTGTGTTGGTGCAGGAAACCACTTTTGCACTTGTATTAGTGTGAAAAAAACACTTTTTGCACTTGTGATAGTGTTGAAAAACCACTTTTCGCACTTGTGTTAGTGTTGAAAAACCACTTTTCGCACTTGTGTTAGTGTTGAAAAACCACTTATCGCACTTGTGTTGGTGCAGGAAACCACTTTTGCACTTGTATTAGTGTGGCAAAAACTATTTTTGCACTTGTGATAGTGTTGAAAAACCACTTTTCGCACTTGTGTTAGTGTTGAAAAACCACTTTTTGCACTTGTGTTGGTGCAGGAAACCACTTTTGCACTTGTATTAGTGTGGAAAAAACACTTTTTGCACTTGTGATAGTGTTGAAAAACCACTTTTCGCACTTGTGTTAGTGTTGAAAAACTACTTTTCGCACTTGTGTTAGTGTTGAAAAACCACTTTTCGCACTTGTGTTAGTGTAGAAAAACCACTTTCGCACTTGTATTGGTGCAGGAAACCACTTTTGCACTTGTATTAGTGTGGAAAAACACTTTTCGCACTTGTGTTAGTGTTGAAAAACCACTTTTCGCACTTGTGTTAGTGTTGAAAAACCACTTTTCGCACTTGTGTTGGTGCTGGAAACCACTTTTGCACTTGTATTAGTGTGGAAAAAACACTTTTTGCACTTGTGATAGTGTTGAAAAACCACTTTTCGCACTTGTGTTAGTGTTGAAAAACCACTTTTCGCACTTGTGTTGGTGCAGGAAACCACTTTTGCACTTGTATTTGTGTGGAAAAACCACTTTTCGCACTTGTGTTAGTGTTGAAAAACCACTTTTCGCACTTGTGTTATTGTTGAAAAACCACTTTTCGCACTTGTGTTGGTGCAGGAAACCACTTTTGCACTTGTATTAGTGTGGAAAAAACACTTTTTGCACTTGTGATAGTGTTGAAAAACCACTTTTCGCACTTGTGTTAGTGTTGAAAAACTACTTTTCGCACTTGTGTTAGTGTTGAAAAACCACTTTTCGCACTTGTGTTAGTGTAGAAAAACCACTTTCGCACTTGTATTGGTGCAGGAAACCACTTTTGCACTTGTATTAGTGTGGAAAAACACTTTTCGCACTTGTGTTAGTGTTGAAAAACCACTTTTCGCACTTGTGTTAGTGTTGAAAAACCACTTTTCGCACTTGTGTTGGTGCTGGAAACCACTTTTGCACTTGTATTAGTGTGGAAAAAACACTTTTTGCACTTGTGATAGTGTTGAAAAACCACTTTTCGCACTTGTGTTAGTGTTGAAAAACCACTTTTCGCACTTGTGTTGGTGCAGGAAACCACTTTTGCACTTGTATTTGTGTGGAAAAACCACTTTTCGCACTTGTGTTAGTGTTGAAAAACCACTTTTCGCACTTGTGTTAGTGTTGAAAAACCACTTTTCGCACTTGTGTTATTGTTGAAAAACCACTTTTCGCACTTGTGTTGGTGCAGGAAACCACTTTTGCACTTGTATTAGTGTGGAAAAAACACTTTTCGCACTTGTGTTGGTGTTGAAAAACCACTTTTCGCACTTGTGTTAGTGTTGAAAAACCACTTTTCGCACTTGTGTTGGTGCAGGAAGCCACTTTTGCACTTGTATTAGTGTGGAAAAACTACTTTTCGCACTTGTGTTAGTGTTGAAAAACCACTTTTCGCACTTGTGTTAGTGTTGAAAAACCACTTTTCGCACTTGTGTTGGTGCAGGAAACCACTTTTGCACTTGTATTAGTGTGGAAAAAACACTTTTCGCACTTGTGTTAGTGTTGAAAAACCACTTTTCGCACTTGTGTTAGTGTTGAAAAACCACTTTTCGCACTTGTGTTGGTGCAGGAAACCACTTTTGCACTTGTATTAGTGTGGAAAAAACACTTTTTGCACTTGTGGTAGTGTTGAAAAACCACTTTTCGCACTTGTGTTAGTGTTGAAAAACCACTTTTCGCACTTGTGTTGGTGCAGGAAACCACTTTTGCACTTGTATTTGTGTGGAAAAACCACTTTTCGCACTTGTGTTAGTGTTGAAAAACCACTTTTCGCACTTGTGTTAGTGTTGAAAAACCACTTTTCGCACTTGTGTTATTGTTGAAAAACCACTTTTCGCACTTGTGTTGGTGCAGGAAACCACTTTTGCACTTGTATTAGTGTGGAAAAAACACTTTTCGCACTTGTGTTGGTGTTGAAAAACCACTTTTCGCACTTGTGTTAGTGTTGAAAAACCACTTTTCGCACTTGTGTTGGTGCAGGAAGCCACTTTTGCACTTGTATTAGTGTGGAAAAACTACTTTTCGCACTTGTGTTAGTGTTGAAAAACCACTTTTCGCACTTGTGTTAGTGTTGAAAAACCACTTTTCCCACTTGTGTTAGTGTTGAAAAACCACTTTTTGCACTTGTGTTGGTGCAGGAAACCACTTTTGCACTTGTATTAGTGTGGAAAAACCACTTTTCGCACTTGTGTTAGTGTTGAAAAAACACTTTTCGCACTTGTGTTAGTGTTGAAATACCACTTTTCGCACTTGTGTTAGTGTTGAAAAACCACTTTTCGCACTTGTATTGGTGCAGGAAACCACTTTTGCACTTGTATTAGTGTGGAAAAAACCCTTTTTGCACTTGTGATAGTGTTGAAAACCCACTTTTCGCACTTGTGTTAGTGTTGAAAAACCACTTTTTGCACTTGTGTTGGTGCAGGAAACCACTTTTGCACTTGTATTAGTGTGGAAAAACCACTTTTCGCACTGGTGTTAGTGTTGAAAAACCACTTTTCGCACTTGTGTTGGTGCAAGAAACCACTTTTGCACTTGTATTAGTGTGGAAAAACCACTTTTCGCACTTGTGTTAGTGTTGAAAAACCACTTTTCGCACTTGTGTTAGTGTTGAAAAACCACTTTTCGCACTTGTGTTAGTGTTGAAAAACCACTTTTCGCACTTGTGTTGGTGCAGGAAACCACTTTTGCACTTGTATTAGTGTGAAAAAAACACTTTTTGCACTTGTGATAGTGTTGAAAAACCACTTTTCGCACTTGTGTTAGTGTTGAAAAACCACTTTTCGCACTTGTGTTAGTGTTGAAAAACCACTTATCGCACTTGTGTTGGTGCAGGAAACCACTTTTGCACTTGTATTAGTGTGGCAAAAACTATTTTTGCACTTGTGATAGTGTTGAAAAACCACTTTTCGCACTTGTGTTAGTGTTGAAAAACCACTTTTCGCACTTGTGTTGGTGCAGGAAACCACTTTTGCACTTGTATTAGTGTGGAAAAAACACTTTTTGCACTTGTGATAGTGTTGAAAAACCACTTTTCGCACTTGTGTTAGTGTTGAAAAACTACTTTTCGCACTTGTGTTAGTGTTGAAAAACCACTTTTCGCACTTGTGTTAGTGTAGAAAAACCACTTTCGCACTTGTATTGGTGCAGGAAACCACTTTTGCACTTGTATTAGTGTGGAAAAACACTTTTCGCACTTGTGTTAGTGTTGAAAAACCACTTTTCGCACTTGTGTTAGTGTTGAAAAACCACTTTTCGCACTTGTGTTGGTGCTGGAAACCACTTTTGCACTTGTATTAGTGTGGAAAAAACACTTTTTGCACTTGTGATAGTGTTGAAAAACCACTTTTCGCACTTGTGTTAGTGTTGAAAAACCACTTTTCGCACTTGTGTTGGTGCAGGAAACCACTTTTGCACTTGTATTTGTGTGGAAAAACCACTTTTCGCACTTGTGTTAGTGTTGAAAAACCACTTTTCGCACTTGTGTTAGTGTTGAAAAACCACTTTTCGCACTTGTGTTATTGTTGAAAAACCACTTTTCGCACTTGTGTTGGTGCAGGAAACCACTTTTGCACTTGTATTAGTGTGGAAAAAACACTTTTCGCACTTGTGTTGGTGTTGAAAAACCACTTTTCGCACTTGTGTTAGTGTTGAAAAACCACTTTTCGCACTTGTGTTGGTGCAGGAAGCCACTTTTGCACTTGTATTAGTGTGGAAAAACTACTTTTCGCACTTGTGTTAGTGTTGAAAAACCACTTTTCGCACTTGTGTTAGTGTTGAAAAACCACTTTTCGCACTTGTGTTGGTGCAGGAAACCACTTTTGCACTTGTATTAGTGTGGAAAAAACACTTTTCGCACTTGAGTTAGTGTTGAAAAACCACTTTTCGCACTTGTGTTAGTGTGGAAAAAACACTTTTCGCACTTGTGTTAGTGTTGAAAAACCACTTTTCGCACTTGTGTTGGTGCAGGAAACCACTTTTGCACTTGTATTAGTGTGGAAAAAACACTTTTCGCACTTGTGTTAGTGTTGAAAAACCACTTTTCGCACTTGTGTTAGTGTTGAAAAACCACTTTTCGCACTTGTGTTGGTGCAGGAAACCACTTTTGCACTTGTATTAGTGTGGAAAAAACACTTTTTGCACTTGTGATAGTGTTGAAAATCCACTTTTCGCACTTGTGTTAGTGTTGAAAAACCACTTTTCGCACTTGTGTTAGTGTTGAAAAACCGCTTTTCGCACTTGTGTTAGTGTAGAAAAACCACTTTCGCACTTGTATTGGTGCAGGAAACCACTTTTGCACTTGTATTAGTGTGGAAAAACACTTTTCGCACTTGTGTTAGTGTTGAAAAACCACTTTTCGCACTTGTGTTTGTGTTGAAAAACCACTTTTCGCACTTGTGTTGGTGCTGGAAACCACTTTTGCACTTGTATTAGTGTGGAAAAAACACTTTTTGCACTTGTGATAGTGTTGAAAAACCACTTTTCGCACTTGTGTTAGTGTTGAAAAACCACTTTTCGCACTTATGTTGGTGCAGGAAACCACTTTTGCACTTGTATTTGTGTGGAAAAACCACTTTCCGCACTTGTATTAGTGTTGAAAAACCACTTTACGCACTTGTGTTAGTGTTGAAAAACCACTTTTCGCACTTGTGTTAGTGTTGAAAAACCACTTTTCGCACTTGTGTTAGTGTTGAAAAACCACTTTTCGCACTTGTGTTAGTGTTGAAAAACCACTTTTCGCACTTGTATTGGTGCAGGAAACCATTTTTGCACTTGTATTAGTGTGGAAAAAACACTTTTTGCACTTGTGATAGTGTTGAAAAACCACTTTTCGCACTTGTGTTAGTGTTGAAAAACCACTTTTCGCACTTGTGTTGGTGCAGGAAACCACTTTTGCACTTGTAGTAGTGTGGAAAAACCACTTTTCGCACTGGTGTTAGTGTTGAAAAACCACTTTTCGCACTTGTGTTGGTGCAGGAAACCACTTTTGCACTTGTATTAGTGTGGAAAAACCACTTTTCGCACTTGTGTTAGTGTTGAAAAACCACTTTTCGCACTTGTGTTAACACAAGTGCGAAAAGTGGTTTTTCAACACTAACACAAGTGCGAAAAGTGGTTTTTCAACACTAACACAAGTGCGAAAAGTGGTTTTTCAACACTATCACAAGTGCAAAAAGTGTTTTTTCCACACTAATACAAGTGCAAAAGTGGTTTCCTGCACCAACACAAGTGCGAAAAGTGGTTTTTCAACACTAACACAAGTGCGAAAAGTGGTTTTTCAACACCAACACAATTGCAAAAAGTGGTTTTTCAACACTATCACAAGTGCAAAAAGTGTTTTTTTCACACTAATACAAGTGCAAAAGTGGTTTTTCAACACTAACACTAGTGCGAAAAGTGGTTTTTCAGCACTTGTGTTAGTGTTGAAAAACCACTTTTCGCACTTGTGTTAGTGTTGAAAAACCACTTTTTGCACTTGTGTTGGTGCAGGAAACCACTTTTGCACTTGTATTAGTGTGGAAAAACCACTTTTCGCACTTGTGTTAGTGTTGAAATACCACTTTTCGCACTTGTGTTAGTGTTGAAAAACCACTTTTCGCACTTGTATTGGTGCAGGAAACCACTTTTACACTTGTATTAGTGTGGAAAAAACCCTTTTTGCACTTGTGATAGTGTTGAAAACCCACTTTTCGCACTTGTGTTAGTGTTGAAAAACCACTTTTTGCACTTGTGTTGGTGCAGGAAACCACTTTTGCACTTGTATTAGTGTGGAAAAACCACTTTTCGCACTGGTGTTAGTGTTGAAAAACCACTTTTCGCACTTGTGTTGGTGCAAGAAACTACTTTTGCACTTGTATTAGTGTGGAAAAACCACTTTTCGCACTTGTGTTAGTGTTGAAAAACCACTTTTCGCACTTGTGTTAGTGTTGAAAAACCACTTTTCGCACTTGTGTTAGTGTTGAAAAACCACTTTTCGCACTTGTGTTGGTGCAGGAAACCACTTTTGCACTTGTATTAGTGTGAAAAAAACACTTTTTGCACTTGTGATAGTGTTGAAAAACCACTTTTCGCACTTGTGTTAGTGTTGAAAAACCACTTTTCGCACTTGTGTTAGTGTTGAAAAACCACTTATCGCACTTGTGTTGGTGCAGGAAACCACTTTTGCACTTGTATTAGTGTGGCAAAAACTATTTTTGCACTTGTGATAGTGTTGAAAAACCACTTTTCGCACTTGTGTTAGTGTTGAAAAACCACTTTTCGCACTTGTGTTGGTGCAGGAAACCACTTTTGCACTTGTATTAGTGTGGAAAAAACACTTTTTGCACTTGTGATAGTGTTGAAAAACCACTTTTCGCACTTGTGTTAGTGTTGAAAAACTACTTTTCGCACTTGTGTTAGTGTTGAAAAACCACTTTTCGCACTTGTGTTAGTGTAGAAAAACCACTTTCGCACTTGTATTGGTGCAGGAAACCACTTTTGCACTTGTATTAGTGTGGAAAAAACACTTTTCGCACTTGTGTTAGTGTTGAAAAACCACTTTTCGCACTTGTGTTAGTGTTGAAAAACCACTTTTCGCACTTGTGTTGGTGCTGGAAACCACTTTTGCACTTGTATTAGTGTGGAAAAAACACTTTTTGCACTTGTGATAGTGTTGAAAAACCACTTTTCGCACTTGTGTTAGTGTTGAAAAACCACTTTTCGCACTTGTGTTGGTGCAGGAAACCACTTTTGCACTTGTATTTGTGTGGAAAAACCACTTTTCGCACTTGTGTTAGTGTTGAAAAACCACTTTTCGCACTTGTGTTAGTGTTGAAAAACCACTTTTCGCACTTGTGTTATTGTTGAAAAACCACTTTTCGCACTTGTGTTGGTGCAGGAAACCACTTTTGCACTTGTATTAGTGTGGAAAAAACACTTTTCGCACTTGTGTTGGTGTTGAAAAACCACTTTTCGCACTTGTGTTAGTGTTGAAAAACCACTTTTCGCACTTGTGTTGGTGCAGGAAGCCACTTTTGCACTTGTATTAGTGTGGAAAAACTACTTTTCGCACTTGTGTTAGTGTTGAAAAACCACTTTTCGCACTTGTGTTAGTGTTGAAAAACCACTTTTCGCACTTGTGTTGGTGCAGGAAACCACTTTTGCACTTGTATTAGTGTGGAAAAAACACTTTTCGCACTTGAGTTAGTGTTGAAAAACCACTTTTCGCACTTGTGTTAGTGTGGAAAAAACACTTTTCGCACTTGTGTTAGTGTTGAAAAACCACTTTTCGCACTTGTGTTGGTGCAGGAAACCACTTTTGCACTTGTATTAGTGTGGAAAAAACACTTTTCGCACTTGTGTTAGTGTTGAAAAACCACTTTTCGCACTTGTGTTAGTGTTGAAAAACCACTTTTCGCACTTGTGTTGGTGCAGGAAACCACTTTTGCACTTGTATTAGTGTGAAAAAAACACTTTTTGCACTTGTGATAGTGTTGAAAATCCACTTTTCGCACTTGTGTTAGTGTTGAAAAACCACTTTTCGCACTTGTGTTAGTGTTGAAAAACCGCTTTTCGCACTTGTGTTAGTGTAGAAAAACCACTTTCGCACTTGTATTGGTGCAGGAAACCACTTTTGCACTTGTATTAGTGTGGAAAAACACTTTTCGCACTTGTGTTAGTGTTGAAAAACCACTTTTCGCACTTGTGTTTGTGTTGAAAAACCACTTTTCGCACTTGTGTTGGTGCTGGAAACCACTTTTGCACTTGTATTAGTGTGGAAAAAACACTTTTTGCACTTGTGATAGTGTTGAAAAACCACTTTTCGCACTTGTGTTAGTGTTGAAAAACCACTTTTCGCACTTATGTTGGTGCAGGAAACCACTTTTGCACTTGTATTTGTGTGGAAAAACCACTTTCCGCACTTGTATTAGTGTTGAAAAACCACTTTACGCACTTGTGTTAGTGTTGAAAAACCACTTTTCGCACTTGTGTTAGTGTTGAAAAACCACTTTTCGCACTTGTGTTAGTGTTGAAAAACAACTTTTCGCACTTGTGTTAGTGTTGAAAAACCACTTTTCGCACTTGTATTGGTGCAGGAAACCATTTTTGCACTTGTATTAGTGTGGAAAAAACACTTTTTGCACTTGTGATAGTGTTGAAAAACCACTTTTCGCACTTGTGTTAGTGTTGAAAAACCACTTTTCGCACTTGTGTTGGTGCAGGAAACCACTTTTGCACTTGTATTAGTGTGGAAAAACCACTTTTCGCACTGGTGTTAGTGTTGAAAAACCACTTTTCGCACTTGTGTTGGTGCAGGAAACCACTTTTGCACTTGTATTAGTGTGGAAAAAGCACTTTTCGCACTTGTGTTAGTGTTGAAAAACCACTTTTCGCACTTGTGTTAGTGTTGAAAAACCACTTTTCGCACTAGTGTTAGTGTTGAAAAACCACTTTTGCACTTGTATTAGTGTGAAAAAAACACTTTTTGCACTTGTGATAGTGTTGAAAAACCACTTTTTGCAATTGTGTTGGTGTTGAAAAACCACTTTTCGCACTTGTGTTAGTGTTGAAAAACCACTTTTCGCACTTGTGTTGGTGCAGGAAACCACTTTTGCACTTGTATTAGTGTGGAAAAAACACTTTTTGCACTTGTGATAGTGTTGAAAAACCACTTTTCGCACTTGTGTTGGTGTTGAAAAACCACTTTTCGCACTTGTGTTAGTGTTGAAAAACCACTTTTCGCACTTGTGTTAGTGTAGAAAAACCACTTTCGCACTTGTATTGGTGCAGGAAACCACTTTTGCACTTGTATTAGTGTGGAAAAACACTTTTCGCACTTGTGTTAGTGTTGAAAAACCACTTTTCGCACTTGTGTTAGTGTTGAAAAAACCACTTTTCGCACTTGCGTTGGTGCTGGAAACCACTTTTGCACTTGTATTAGTGTGGAAAAAACACTTTTTGCACTTGTGATGGTGTTGAAAAACCACTTTTTGCACTTGTGTTAGTGTTGAAAAACCACTTTTCGCACTTGTGTTGGTGCAGGAAACCACTTTTGCACTTGTATTTGTGTGGATAACCACTTTTCGCACTTGTGTTAGTGTTGAAAAACCACTTTTCGCACTTGTGTTAGTGTTGAAAAACCACTTTTCGCACTTGTGTTAGTGTTGAAAAAACCACTTTTCGCACTTGTGTTGGTGCAGGAAACCACTTTTGCACTTGTATTGGTGTGAAAAAAACACTTTTCGCACTTGTGTTGGTGTTGAAAAACCACTTTTCGCACTTGTGTTAGTGTTGAAAAACCACTTTTCGCACTTGTGTTGGTGCAGGAAACCACTTTTGCACTTGTATTAGTGTGGAAAAAACACTTTTTGCACTTGTGATATTGTTGAAAAACCACTTTTTACACTAGTGTTAGTGTTGAAAAACCACTTTTCGCACTTGTGTTGGTGCAGGAAACCACTTTTGCACTTGTATTAGTGTGGAAAAAACACTTTTTGCACTTGTGATAGTGTTGAAAAACCACTTTTCGCACTTGTGTTAGTGTTGAAAAACCACTTTTACACTTGTGTTAGTGTTGAAAAACCACTTTTCGCACTTGTGTTGGTGCAGGAAACCACTTTTGCACTTGTATTAGTGTGGAAAAAACACTTTTTGCACTTGTGATAGTGTTGAAAAACCACTTTTCGCACTTGTGTTAGTGTTGAAAAACCACTTTTCGCACTTGTGTTGGTGCAGGAAGCCACTTTTGCACTTGTATTAGTGTGGAAAAAACACTTTTTGCACTTGTGATAGTGTTGAAAAACCACTTTTCGCACTTGTGTTTGTGTTGAAAAACCACTTTTCGCACTTGTGTTGGTGCAGGAAGCCACTTTTGCACTTGTATTAGTGTGGAAAAACTACTTTTCGCACTTGTGTTAGTGTTGAAAAACCACTTTTTGCACTTGTGTTAGTGTTGAAAAACCACTTTTCGCACTTGTGTTGGTGCAGGAAACCACTTTTGCACTTGTATTAGTGTGGAAAAAACACTTTTTGCACTTGTGTTAGTGTTGAAAAACCACTTTTCGCACTTGTGTTAGTGTTGAAAAACCACTTTTCGCACTTGTGTTGGTGCAGGAAACCACTTTTGCACTTGTATTAGTGTGGAAAAAACACTTTTTGCACTTGCGATAGTGTTGAAAAACCACTTTTCGCACTTGTGTTAGTGTTGAAAAACCACTTTTTGCACTTGTGTTAGTGTTGAAAAACCACTTTTTGCACTTGTGTTGGTGCAGGAAACCACTTTTGCACTTGTATTCGTGTGGAAAAACCACTTTTCGCACTTGTGTTAGTGTTGAAAAACCACTTTTCGCACTTGTGTTAGTGTTGAAAAACCACTTTTCCCACTTGTGTTAGTGTTGAAAAACCACTTTTCGCACTTGTGTTGGTGCAGGAAACCACTTTTGCACTTGTATTAGTGTGGAAAAACCACTTTTCGCACTTGTGTTAGTGTTGAAAAAACACTTTTCGCACTTGTGTTAGTGTTGAAATACCACTTTTCGCACTTGTGTTAGTGTTGAAAAACCACTTTTCGCACTTGTATTGGTGCAGGAAACCACTTTTGCACTTGTATTAGTGTGGAAAAAACCCTTTTTGCACTTGTGATAGTGTTGAAAACCCACTTTTCGCACTTGTGTTAGTGTTGAAAAACCACTTTTTGCACTTGTGTTGGTGCAGGAAACCACTTTTGCACTTGTATTAGTGTGGAAAAACCACTTTTCGCACTGGTGTTAGTGTTGAAAAACCACTTTTCGCACTTGTGTTGGTGCAAGAAACCACTTTTGCACTTGTATTAGTGTGGAAAAAACACTTTTTGCACTTGTGATAGTGTTGAAAAACCACTTTTCGCACTTGTGTTAGTGTTGAAAAACCACTTTTCGCACTTGTGTTAGTGTTGAAAAACCACTTATCGCACTTGTGTTGGTGCAGGAAACCACTTTTGCACTTGTATTAGTGTGGCAAAAACTATTTTTGCACTTGTGATAGTGTTGAAAAACCACTTTTCGCACTTGTGTTAGTGTTGAAAAACCACTTTTCGCACTTGTGTTGGTGCAGGAAACCACTTTTGCACTTGTATTAGTGTGGAAAAAACACTTTTTGCACTTGTGATAGTGTTGAAAAACCACTTTTCGCACTTGTGTTAGTGTTGAAAAACTACTTTTCGCACTTGTGTTAGTGTTGAAAAACCACTTTTCGCACTTGTGTTAGTGTAGAAAAAACACTTTCGCACTTGTATTGGTGCAGGAAACCACTTTTGCACTTGTATTAGTGTGGAAAAACACTTTTCGCACTTGTGTTAGTGTTGAAAAACCACTTTTCGCACTTGTGTTAGTGTTGAAAAACCACTTTTCGCACTTGTGTTGGTGCTGGAAACCACTTTTGCACTTGTATTAGTGTGGAAAAAACACTTTTTGCACTTGTGATAGTGTTGAAAAACCACTTTTCGCACTTGTGTTAGTGTTGAAAAACCACTTTTCGCACTTGTGTTGGTGCAGGAAACCACTTTTGCACTTGTATTTGTGTGGAAAAACCACTTTTCGCACTTGTGTTAGTGTTGAAAAACCACTTTTCGCACTTGTGTTAGTGTTGAAAAACCACTTTTCGCACTTGTGTTATTGTTGAAAAACCACTTTTCGCACTTGTGTTGGTGCAGGAAACCACTTTTGCACTTGTATTAGTGTGGAAAAAACACTTTTCGCACTTGTGTTGGTGTTGAAAAACCACTTTTCGCACTTGTGTTAGTGTTGAAAAACCACTTTTCGCACTTGTGTTGGTGCAGGAAGCCACTTTTGCACTTGTATTAGTGTGGAAAAACTACTTTTCGCACTTGTGTTAGTGTTGAAAAACCACTTTTCGCACTTGTGTTAGTGTTGAAAAACCACTTTTCGCACTTGTGTTGGTGCAGGAAACCACTTTTGCACTTGTATTAGTGTGGAAAAAACACTTTTCGCACTTGTGTTAGTGTTGAAAAACCACTTTTCGCACTTGTGTTAGTGTTGAAAAACCACTTTTCGCACTTGTGTTGGTGCAGGAAACCACTTTTGCACTTGTATTAGTGTGGAAAAAACACTTTTTGCACTTGCGATAGTGTTGAAAAACCACTTTTCGCACTTGTGTTAGTGTTGAAAAACCACTTTTCGCACTTGTGTTAGTGTTGAAAAACCACTTTTCGCACTTGTGTTGGTGCAGGAAACCACTTTTGCACTTGTATTCGTGTGGAAAAACCACTTTTCGCACTTGTGTTATTGTTGAAAAACCACTTTTCGCACCTGTGTTAGTGTTGAAAAACCACTTTTCGCACTTGTGTTAGTGTTGAAAAACCACTTTTCGCACTTGTGTTGGTGCAGGAAACCACTTTTGCACTTGTATTAGTGTGGAAAAACCACTTTTCGCACTTGTGTTATTGTTGAAAAACCACTTTTCGCAGTTGTATTGGTGCAGGAAACCACTTTTGCACTTGTATTAGTGTGGAAAAAACATTTTTTGTGCACTTGTGATAGTGTTGAAAACCCACTTTTCGCACTTGTGTTAGTGTTGAAAAACCACTTTTTGCACTTGTGTTGGTGCAGGAAACCACTTTTGCACTTGTATTAGTGTGGAAAAACCACTTTTCGCACTGGTGTTAGTGTTGAAAAACCACTTTTCGCACTTGTGTTGGTGCAGGAAACCACTTTTGCACTTGTATTAGTGTGGAAAAACCACTTTTCGCACTTGTGTTAGTGTTGAAAAACCACTTTTCGCACTTGTGTTAGTGTTGAAAAACCACTTTTCGCACTTGTGTTAGTGTTGAAAAACCACTTTTCGCACTTGTGTTAGTGTTGAAAAACCACTTTTCGCACTTGTGTTGGTGCAGGAAACCACTTTTGCACTTGTATTAGTGTGGAAAAAACTATTTTTGCACTTGTGATAGTGTTGAAAAACCACTTTTCGCCCTTGTGTTAGTGTTGAAAAACCACTTTTGGCACTTGTGTTAGTGTTGAAAAACCACTTTTCGCACTTGTGTTGGTGCAGGAAACCACTTTTGCACTTGTATTAGTGTGGACAAAAACACTTTTTGCACTTGTGATAGTGTTGAAAAACCACTTTTCGCACTTGTGTTAGTGTTGAAAAACCACTTTTCGCACTTGTATTGGTGCAGGAAACCACTTTTGCACTTGTATTAGTGTGGAAAAACCACTTTTCGCACTTGTGTTATTGTTGAAAAACCACTTTTCGCACTTGTGTTAGTGTTGAAAAACCACTTTTCGCACTTGTGTTGGTGCTGGAAACCACTTTTGCACTTGTATTAGTGTGGAAAAAACACTTTTTGCACTTGTGATAGTGTTGAAAAACCACTTTTTGCACTTGAGTTAGTGTTGAAAAACCACTTTTCGCACTTGTGTTGGTGCAGGAAACCACTTTTGCACTTGTATTTGTGTGGATAACCACTTTTCGCACTTGTGTTAGTGTTGAAAAACCACTTTTCGCACTTGTGTTAGTGTTGAAAAACCACTTTTCGCACTTGTGTTTGTGTTGAAAAACCACTTTTCGCACTTGTGTTGGTGCAGGAAACCACTTTTGCACTTGTATTGGTGTGAAAAAAACACTTTTCGCACTTGTGTTGGTGTTGAAAAACCACTTTTTGCACTTGTGTTAGTGTTGAAAAACCACTTTTCGCACTTGTGTTGGTGCAGGAAACCACTTTTGCACTTGTATTAGTGTGGAAAAAACACTTTTTGCACTTGTGATATTGTTGAAAAACCACTTTTTACACTAGTGTTAGTGTTGAAAAACCACTTTTCGCACTTGTGTTGGTGCAGGAAACCACTTTTGCACTTGTATTAGTGTGGAAAAAACACTTTTTGCACTTGTGATAGTGTTGAAAAACCACTTTTCGCACTTGTGTTAGTGTTGAAAAACCACTTTTACACTTGTGTTAGTGTTGAAAAACCACTTTTCGCACTTGTGTTGGTGCAGGAAACCACTTTTGCACTTGTATTAGTGTGGAAAAAACACTTTTTGCACTTGTGATAGTGTTGAAAAACCACTTTTCGCACTTGTGTTAGTGTTGAAAAACCACTTTTCGCACTTGTGTTGGTGCAGGAAGCCACTTTTGCACTTGTATTAGTGTGGAAAAAACACTTTTTGCACTTGTGATAGTGTTGAAAAACCACTTTTCGCACTTGTGTTTGTGTTGAAAAACCACTTTTCGCACTTGTGTTGGTGCAGGAAGCCACTTTTGCACTTGTATTAGTGTGGAAAAACTACTTTTCGCACTTGTGTTAGTGTTGAAAAACCACTTTTTGCACTTGTGTTAGTGTTGAAAAACCACTTTTCGCACTTGTGTTGGTGCAGGAAACCACTTTTGCACTTGTATTAGTGTGGAAAAAACACTTTTTGCACTTGTGTTAGTGTTGAAAAACCACTTTTTGCACTTGTGTTAGTGTTGAAAAACCACTTTTCGCACTTGTGTTGGTGCAGGAAACCACTTTTGCACTTGTATTAGTGTGGAAAAAACACTTTTTGCACTTGCGATAGTGTTGAAAAACCACTTTTCGCACTTGTGTTAGTGTTGAAAAACCACTTTTTGCACTTGTGTTAGTGTTGAAAAACCACTTTTTGCACTTGTGTTGGTGCAGGAAACCACTTTTGCACTTGTATTTGTGTGGAAAAACCACTTTTCGCACTTGTGTTAGTGTTGAAAAACCACTTTTCGCACTTGTGTTAGTGTTGAAAAACCACTTTTCCCACTTGTGTTAGTGTTGAAAAACCACTTTTCGCACTTGTGTTGGTGCAGGAAACCACTTTTGCACTTGTATTAGTGTGGAAAAACCACTTTTCGCACTTGTGTTAGTGTTGAAAAAACACTTTTCGCACTTGTGTTAGTGTTGAAATACCACTTTTCACACTTGTGTTAGTGTTGAAAAACCACTTTTCGCACTTGTATTGGTGCAGGAAACCACTTTTTGCACTTGCGATAGTGTTGAAAAACCACTTTTCGCACTTGTGTTAGTGTTGAAAAACCACTTTTTGCACTTGTGTTAGTGTTGAAAAACCACTTTTTGCACTTGTGTTGGTGCAGGAAACCACTTTTGCACTTGTATTTGTGTGGAAAAACCACTTTTCGCACTTGTGTTAGTGTTGAAAAACCACTTTTCGCACTTGTGTTAGTGTTGAAAAACCACTTTTCCCACTTGTGTTAGTGTTGAAAAACCACTTTTCGCACTTGTGTTGGTGCAGGAAACCACTTTTGCACTTGTATTAGTGTGGAAAAACCACTTTTCGCACTTGTGTTAGTGTTGAAAAAACACTTTTCGCACTTGTGTTAGTGTTGAAATACCACTTTTCACACTTGTGTTAGTGTTGAAAAACCACTTTTCGCACTTGTATTGGTGCAGGAAACCACTTTTGCACTTGTATTAGTGTGGAAAAAACCCTTTTTGCACTTGTGATAGTGTTGAAAACCCACTTTTCGCACTTGTGTTAGTGTTGAAAAACCACTTTTTGCACTTGTGTTGGTGCAGGAAACCACTTTTGCACTTGTATTAGTGTGGAAAAACCACTTTTCGCACTGGTGTTAGTGTTGAAAAACCACTTTTCGCACTTGTGTTGGTGCAAGAAACCACTTTTGCACTTGTATTAGTGTGGAAAAACCACTTTTCGCACTTGTGTTAGTGTTGAAAAACCACTTTTCGCACTTGTGTTAGTGTTGAAAAACCACTTTTCGCACTTGTGTTGGTGCAGGAAACCACTTTTGCACTTGTATTAGTGTGAAAAAAACACTTTTTGCACTTGTGATAGTGTTGAAAAACCACTTTTCGCACTTGTGTTAGTGTTGAAAAACCACTTTTCGCACTTGTGTTAGTGTTGAAAAACCACTTATCGCACTTGTGTTGGTGCAGGAAACC
The DNA here is from genome assembly GCF_964187855.1 of Myxine glutinosa. NCBI lineage: Eukaryota > Metazoa > Chordata > Myxini > Myxiniformes > Myxinidae > Myxine > Myxine glutinosa. The sequence goes on along the minus strand of NW_027617657.1, from coordinate 33,030 downwards.
ACTTTTGCACTTGTATTAGTGTGGCAAAAACTATTTTTGCACTTGTGATAGTGTTGGAAAACCACTTTTCGCACTTGTGTTAGTGTTGAAAAACCACTTTTTGCACTTGTGTTGGTGCAGGAAACCACTTTTGCACTTGTATTAGTGTGGAAAAAACACTTTTTGCACTTGTGATAGTGTTGAAAAACCACTTTTCGCACTTGTGTTAGTGTTGAAAAACTACTTTTCGCACTTGTGTTAGTGTTGAAAAACCACTTTTCGCACTTGTGTTAGTGTAGAAAAACCACTTTCGCACTTGTATTGGTGCAGGAAACCACTTTTGCACTTGTATTAGTGTGGAAAAACACTTTTTGCACTTGTGTTAGTGTTGAAAAACCACTTTTCGCACTTGTGTTAGTGTTGAAAAACCACTTATCGCACTTGTGTTGGTGCTGGAAACCACTTTTGCACTTGTATTAGTGTGGAAAAAACACTTTTTGCACTTGTGATAGTGTTGAAAAACCACTTTTCGCACTTGTGTTAGTGTTGAAAAACCACTTTTCGCACTTGTGTTGGTGCAGGAAACCACTTTTGCACTTGTATTTGTGTGGAAAAACCACTTTTCGCACTTGTGTTAGTGTTGAAAAACCACTTTTCGCACTTGTGTTAGTGTTGAAAAACCACTTTTCGCACTTGTGTTATTGTTGAAAAACCACTTTTCGCACTTGTGTTGGTGCAGGAAACCACTTTTGCACTTGTATTAGTGTGGAAAAAACACTTTTCGCACTTGTGTTGGTGTTGAAAAACCACTTTTCGCACTTGTGTTAGTGTTGAAAAACCAGTTTTCGCACTTGTGTTGGTGCAGGAAGCCACTTTTGCACTTGTATTAGTGTGGAAAAACTACTTTTCGCACTTGTGTTAGTGTTGAAAAACCACTTTTCGCACTTGTGTTAGTGTTGAAAAACCACTTTTCGCACTTGTGTTGGTGCAGGAAACCACTTTTGCACTTGTATTAGTGTGGAAAAAACACTTTTCGCACTTGTGTTAGTGTTGAAAAACCACTTTTCGCACTTGTGTTAGTGTTGAAAAACCACTTTTCGCACTTGTGTTGGTGCAGGAAACCACTTTTGCACTTGTATTAGTGTGGAAAAACCACTTTTCGCACTTGTGTTAGTGTTGAAAAACCACTTTTCGCAGTTGTATTGGTGCAGGAAACCACTTTTGCACTTGTATTAGTGTGGAAAAAACATTTTTTGTGCACTTGTGATAGTGTTGAAAACCCACTTTTCGCACTTGTGTTAGTGTTGAAAAACCACTTTTTGCACTTGTGTTGGTGCAGGAAACCACTTTTGCACTTGTATTAGTGTGGAAAAACCACTTTTCGCACTGGTGTTAGTGTTGAAAAACCACTTTTCGCACTTGTGTTGGTGCAGGAAACCACTTTTGCACTTGTATTAGTGTGGAAAAACCACTTTTCGCACTTGTGTTAGTGTTGAAAAACCACTTTTCGCACTTGTGTTAGTGTTGAAAAACCACTTTTCGCACTTGTGTTAGTGTTGAAAAACCACTTTTCGCACTTGTGTTGGTGCAGGAAACCACTTTTGCACTTGTATTAGTGTGAAAAAAACACTTTTTGCACTTGTGATAGTGTTGAAAAACCACTTTTCGCACTTGTGTTAGTGTTGAAAAACCACTTTTCGCACTTGTGTTAGTGTTGAAAAACCACTTATCGCACTTGTGTTGGTGCAGGAAACCACTTTTGCACTTGTATTAGTGTGGCAAAAACTATTTTTGCACTTGTGATAGTGTTGAAAAACCACTTTTCGCACTTGTGTTAGTGTTGAAAAACCACTTTTTGCACTTGTGTTGGTGCAGGAAACCACTTTTGCACTTGTATTAGTGTGGAAAAAACACTTTTTGCACTTGTGATAGTGTTGAAAAACCACTTTTCGCACTTGTGTTAGTGTTGAAAAACTACTTTTCGCACTTGTGTTAGTGTTGAAAAACCACTTTTCGCACTTGTGTTAGTGTAGAAAAACCACTTTCGCACTTGTATTGGTGCAGGAAACCACTTTTGCACTTGTATTAGTGTGGAAAAACACTTTTCGCACTTGTGTTAGTGTTGAAAAACCACTTTTCGCACTTGTGTTAGTGTTGAAAAACCACTTTTCGCACTTGTGTTGGTGCTGGAAACCACTTTTGCACTTGTATTAGTGTGGAAAAAACACTTTTTGCACTTGTGATAGTGTTGAAAAACCACTTTTCGCACTTGTGTTAGTGTTGAAAAACCACTTTTCGCACTTGTGTTGGTGCAGGAAACCACTTTTGCACTTGTATTTGTGTGGAAAAACCACTTTTCGCACTTGTGTTAGTGTTGAAAAACCACTTTTCGCACTTGTGTTAGTGTTGAAAAACCACTTTTCGCACTTGTGTTAGTGTTGAAAAACCACTTTTCGCACTTGTGTTGGTGCAGGAAACCACTTTTGCACTTGTATTAGTGTGGAAAAAACACTTTTCGCACTTGTGTTAGTGTTGAAAAACCACTTTTCGCACTTGTGTTATTGTTGAAAAACCACTTTTCGCACTTGTGTTGGTGCAGGAAACCACTTTTGCACTTGTATTAGTGTGGAAAAAACACTTTTTGCACTTGCGATAGTGTTGAAAAACCACTTTTCGCACTTGTGTTAGTGTTGAAAAACCACTTTTCGCACTTGTGTTAGTGTTGAAAAACCACTTTTCGCACTTGTGTTGGTGCAGGAAACCACTTTTGCACTTGTATTCGTGTGGAAAAACCACTTTTCGCACTTGTGTTATTGTTGAAAAACCACTTTTCGCACCTGTGTTAGTGTTGAAAAACCACTTTTCGCACTTGTGTTAGTGTTGAAAAACCACTTTTCGCACTTGTGTTGGTGCAGGAAACCACTTTTGCACTTGTATTAGTGTGGAAAAACCACTTTTCGCACTTGTGTTAGTGTTGAAAAACCACTTTTCGCAGTTGTATTGGTGCAGGAAACCACTTTTGCACTTGTATTAGTGTGGAAAAAACATTTTTTGTGCACTTGTGATAGTGTTGAAAACCCACTTTTCGCACTTGTGTTAGTGTTGAAAAACCACTTTTTGCACTTGTGTTGGTGCAGGAAACCACTTTTGCACTTGTATTAGTGTGGAAAAACCACTTTTCGCACTGGTGTTAGTGTTGAAAAACCACTTTTCACACTTGTGTTGGTGCAGGAAACCACTTTTGCACTTGTATTAGTGTGGAAAAACCACTTTTCGCACTTGTGTTAGTGTTGAAAAACCACTTTTCGCACTTGTGTTAGTGTTGAAAAACCACTTTTCGCACTTGTGTTAGTGTTGAAAAACCACTTTTCGCACTTGTGTTAGTGTTGAAAAACCACTTTTCGCACTTGTGTTGGTGCAGGAAACCACTTTTGCACTTGTATTAGTGTGGAAAAAACTATTTTTGCACTTGTGATAGTGTTGAAAAACCACTTTTCGCCCTTGTGTTAGTGTTGAAAAACCACTTTTCGCACTTGTGTTAGTGTTGAAAAACCACTTTTCGCACTTGTGTTGGTGCAGGAAACCACTTTTGCACTTGTATTAGTGTGGACAAAAACACTTTTTGCACTTGTGATAGTGTTGAAAAACCACTTTTCGCACTTGTGTTAGTGTTGAAAAACCACTTTTCGCACTTGTATTGGTGCAGGAAACCACTTTTGCACTTGTATTAGTGTGGAAAAACCACTTTTCGCACTTGTGTTATTGTTGAAAAACCACTTTTCGCACTTGTGTTAGTGTTGAAAAACCACTTTTCGCACTTGTGTTGGTGCTGGAAACCACTTTTGCACTTGTATTAGTGTGGAAAAAACACTTTTTGCACTTGTGATAGTGTTGAAAAACCACTTTTTGCACTTGTGTTAGTGTTGAAAAACCACTTTTCACACTTGTGTTGGTGCAGGAAACCACTTTTGCACTTGTATTTGTGTGGATATCCACTTTTCGCACTTGTGTGAGTGTTGAAAAACCACTTTTCGCACTTGTGTTAGTGTTGAAAAACCACTTTTCGCACTTGTGTTAGTGTTGAAAAACCACTTTTCGCACTTGTGTTGGTGCAGGAAACCACTTTTGCACTTGTATTAGTGTGAAAAAAACACTTTTCGCACTTGTGTTGGTGTTGAAAAACCACTTTTCGCACTTGTGTTAGTGTTGAAAAACCACTTTTCGCAATTGTGTTGGTGCAGGAAACCACTTTTGCACTTGTATTAGTGTGGAAAAAACACTTTTTGCACTTGTGATATTGTTGAAAAACCACTTTTTACACTAGTGTTAGTGTTGAAAAACCACTTTTCGCACTTGTGTTGGTGCAGGAAACCACTTTTGCACTTGTATTAGTGTGGAAAAAACACTTTTTGCACTTGTGATAGTGTTGAAAAACCACTTTTCGCACTTGTGTTAGTGTTGAAAAACCACTTTTACACTTGTGTTAGTGTTGAAAAACCACTTTTCGCACTTGTGTTGGTGCAGGAAACCACTTTTGCACTTGTATTAGTGTGGCAAAAACTATTTTTGCACTTGTGATAGTGTTGAAAAACCACTTTTCGCACTTGTGTTAGTGTTGAAAAACCACTTTTCGCACTTGTATTGGTGCAGGAAACCACTTTTGCACTTGTATTAGTGTGGAAAAAACACTTTTTGCACTTGTGATAGTGTTGAAAAACCACTTTTCGCACTTGTGTTAGTGTTGAAAAACTACTTTTCGCACTTGTGTTAGTGTTGAAAAACCACTTTTCGCACTTGTGTTAGTGTAGAAAAACCACTTTCGCACTTGTATTGGTGCAGGAAACCACTTTTGCACTTGTATTAGTGTGGAAAAACACTTTTCGCACTTGTGTTAGTGTTGAAAAACCACTTTTCGCACTTGTGTTGGTGCTGGAAACCACTTTTGCACTTGTATTAGTGTGGAAAAAACACTTTTTGCACTTGTGATAGTGTTGAAAAACCACTTTTCGCACTTGTGTTAGTGTTGAAAAACCACTTTTCGCACTTGTTTTGGTGCAGGAAACCACTTTTGCACTTGTATTTGTGTGGAAAAACCACTTTTCGCACTTGTGTTAGTGTTGAAAAACCACTTTTCGCACTTGTGTTAGTATTGAAAAACCACTTTTCGCACTTGTGTTATTGTTGAAAAACCACTTTTCGCACTTGTATTGGTGCAGGAAACCACTTTTGCACTTGTATTAGTGTGGAAAAACCACTTTTCGCACTTGTGTTATTGTTGAAAAACCACTTTTCGCACTTGTGTTAGTGTTGAAAAACCACTTTTCGCACTTGTGTTGGTGCTGGAAACCACTTTTGCACTTGTATTAGTGTGGAAAAAACACTTTTTGCACTTGTGATAGTGTTGAAAAACCACTTTTTGCACTTGTGTTAGTGTTGAAAAACCACTTTTCGCACTTGTGTTAGTGTTGAAAAACCACTTTTCGCACTTGTGTTGGTGCAGGAAACCACTTTTGCACTTGTATTAGTGTGGAAAAAACACTTTTTGCACTTGCGATAGTGTTGAAAAACCACTTTTCGCACTTGTGTTAGTGTTGAAAAACCACTTTTCGCACTTGTGTTAGTGTTGAAAAACCACTTTTCGCACTTGTGTTGGTGCAGGAAACCACTTTTGCACTTGTATTCGTGTGGAAAAACCACTTTTCGCACTTGTGTTATTGTTGAAAAACCACTTTTCGCACCTGTGTTAGTGTTGAAAAACCACTTTTCGCACTTGTGTTAGTGTTGAAAAACCACTTTTCGCAGTTGTATTGGTGCAGGAAACCACTTTTGCACTTGTATTAGTGTGGAAAAAACATTTTTTGTGCACTTGTGATAGTGTTGAAAACCCACTTTTCGCACTTGTGTTAGTGTTGAAAAACCACTTTTTGCACTTGTGTTGGTGCAGGAAACCACTTTTGCACTTGTATTAGTGTGGAAAAACCACTTTTCGCACTGGTGTTAGTGTTGAAAAACCACTTTTCGCACTTGTGTTGGTGCAGGAAACCACTTTTGCACTTGTATTAGTGTGGAAAAACCACTTTTCGCAATTGTGTTAGTGTTGAAAAACCACTTTTCGCACTTGTGTTAGTGTTGAAAAACCACTTTTCGCACTTGTGTTAGTGTTGAAAAACCACTTTTCGCACTTGTGTTGGTGCAGGAAACCACTTTTGCACTTGTATTAGTGTGAAAAAAACACTTTTTGCACTTGTGATAGTGTTGAAAAACCACTTTTCGCACTTGTGTTAGTGTTAAAAAACCACTTTTCGCACTTGTGTTAGTGTTGAAAAACCACTTATCGCACTTGTGTTGGTGCAGGAAACCACTTTTGCACTTGTATTAGTGTGGCAAAAACTATTTTTGCACTTGTGATAGTGTTGAAAAACCACTTTTCGCACTTGTGTTAGTGTTGAAAAACCACTTTTTGCACTTGTGTTGGTGCAGGAAACCACTTTTGCACTTGTATTAGTGTGGAAAAAACACTTTTTGCACTTGTGATAGTGTTGAAAAACCACTTTTCGCACTTGTGTTAGTGTTGAAAAACTACTTTTCGCACTTGTGTTAGTGTTGAAAAACCACTTTTCGCACTTGTGTTAGTGTAGAAAAACCACTTTCGCACTTGTATTGGTGCAGGAAACCACTTTTGCACTTGTATTAGTGTGGAAAAACACTTTTCGCACTTGTGTTAGTGTTGAAAAACCACTTTTCGCACTTGTGTTAGTGTTGAAAAACCACTTTTCGCACTTGTGTTGGTGCTGGAAACCACTTTAGCACTTGTATTAGTGTGGAAAAAACACTTTTTGCACTTGTGATAGTGTTGAAAAAACACTTTTCGCACTTGTGTTAGTGTTGAAAAACCACTTTTCGCACTTGTGTTGGTGCAGGAAACCACTTTTGCACTTGTATTTGTGTGGAAAAACCACTTTTCGCACTTGTGTTAGTGTTGAAAAACCACTTTTCGCACTTGTGTTAGTGTTGAAAAACCACTTTTCGCACTTGTGTTATTGTTGAAAAACCACTTTTCGCACTTGTGTTGGTGCAGGAAACCACTTTTGCACTTGTATTAGTGTGGAAAAAACACTTTTCGCACTTGTGTTGGTGTTGAAAAACCACTTTTCGCACTTGTGTTAGTGTTGAAAAACCACTTTTCGCACTTGTGTTGGTGCAGGAAGCCACTTTTGCACTTGTATTAGTGTGGAAAAACTACTTTTCGCACTTGTGTTAGTGTTGAAAAACCACTTTTCGCACTTGTGTTGGTGCAGGAAACCACTTTTGCACTTGTATTAGTGTGGAAAAAACACTTTTCGCACTTGTGTTAGTGTTGAAAAACCACTTTTCGCACTTGTGTTAGTGTTGAAAAACCACTTTTCGCACTTGTGTTGGTGCAGGAAACCACTTTTGCACTTGTATTAGTGTGGAAAAAACACTTTTTGCACTTGCGATAGTGTTGAAAAACCACTTTTCGCACTTGTGTTAGTGTTGAAAAACCACTTTTCGCACTTGTGTTAGTGTTGAAAAACCACTTTTCGCACTTGTGTTGGTGCAGGAAACCACTTTTGCACTTGTATTCGTGTGGAAAAACCACTTTTCGCACTTGTGTTATTGTTGAAAAACCACTTTTCGCACCTGTGTTAGTGTTGAAAAACCACTTTTCGCACTTGTGTTAGTGTTGAAAAACCACTTTTCGCACTTGTGTTGGTGCAGGAAACCACTTTTGCACTTGTATTAGTGTGGAAAAACCACTTTTCGCACTTGTGTTAGTGTTGAAAAACCACTTTTCGCAGTTGTATTGGTGCAGGAAACCACTTTTGCACTTGTATTAGTGTGGAAAAAACATTTTTTGTGCACTTGTGATAGTGTTGAAAACCCACTTTTCGCACTTGTGTTAGTGTTGAAAAACCACTTTTTGCACTTGTGTTGGTGCAGGAAACCACTTTTGCACTTGTATTAGTGTGGAAAAACCACTTTTCGCACTGGTGTTAGTGTTGAAAAACCACTTTTCGCACTTGTGTTGGTGCAGGAAACCACTTTTGCACTTGTATTAGTGTGGAAAAACCACTTTTCGCACTTGTGTTAGTGTTGAAAAACCACTTTTCGCACTTGTGTTAGTGTTGAAAAACCACTTTTCGCACTTGTGTTAGTGTTGAAAAACCACTTTTCGCACTTGTGTTAGTGTTGAAAAACCACTTTTCGCACTTGTGTTGGTGCAGGAAACCACTTTTGCACTTGTATTAGTGTGGAAAAAACTATTTTTGCACTTGTGATAGTGTTGAAAAACCACTTTTCGCCCTTGTGTTAGTGTTGAAAAACCACTTTTCGCACTTGTGTTAGTGTTGAAAAACCACTTTTCGCACTTGTGTTGGTGCAGGAAACCACTTTTGCACTTGTATTAGTGTGGACAAAAACACTTTTTGCACTTGTGATAGTGTTGAAAAACCACTTTTCGCACTTGTGTTAGTGTTGAAAAACCACTTTTCGCACTTGTATTGGTGCAGGAAACCACTTTTGCACTTGTATTAGTGTGGAAAAACCACTTTTCGCACTTGTGTTATTGTTGAAAAACCACTTTTCGCACTTGTGTTAGTGTTGAAAAACCACTTTTCGCACTTGTGTTGGTGCTGGAAACCACTTTTGCACTTGTATTAGTGTGGAAAAAACACTTTTTGCACTTGTGATAGTGTTGAAAAACCACTTTTTGCACTTGTGTTAGTGTTGAAAAACCACTTTTCGCACTTGTGTTGGTGCAGGAAACCACTTTTGCACTTGTATTTGTGTGGATAACCACTTTTCGCACTTGTGTTAGTGTTGAAAAACCACTTTTCGCACTTGTGTTAGTGTTGAAAAACCACTTTTCGCACTTGTGTTAGTGTTGAAAAACCACTTTTCGCACTTGTGTTGGTGCAGGAAACCACTTTTGCACTTGTATTAGTGTGAAAAAAACACTTTTCGCACTTGTGTTGGTGTTGAAAAACCACTTTTCGCACTTGTGTTAGTGTTGAAAAACCACTTTTCGCAATTGTGTTGGTGCAGGAAACCACTTTTGCACTTGTATTAGTGTGGAAAAAACACTTTTTGCACTTGTGATATTGTTGAAAAACCACTTTTTACACTAGTGTTAGTGTTGAAAAACCACTTTTCGCACTTGTGTTGGTGCAGGAAACCACTTTTGCACTTGTATTAGTGTGGAAAAAACACTTTTTGCACTTGTGATAGTGTTGAAAAACCACTTTTCGCACTTGTGTTAGTGTTGAAAAACCACATTTACACTTGTGTTAGTGTTGAAAAACCACTTATCGCACTTGTGTTGGTGCAGGAAACCACTTTTGCACTTGTATTAGTGTGGCAAAAACTATTTTTGCACTTGTGATAGTGTTGAAAAACCACTTTTCGCACTTGTGTTAGTGTTGAAAAACCACTTTTCGCACTTGTGTTGGTGCAGGAAACCACTTTTGCACTTGTATTAGTGTGGAAAAAACACTTTTTGCACTTGTGATAGTGTTGAAAAACCACTTTTCGCACTTGTGTTAGTGTTGAAAAACTACTTTTCGCACTTGTGTTAGTGTTGAAAAACCACTTTTCGCACTTGTGTTAGTGTAGAAAAACCACTTTCGCACTTGTATTGGTGCAGGAAACCACTTTTGCACTTGTATTAGTGTGGAAAAACACTTTTCGCACTTGTGTTAGTGTTGAAAAACCACTTTTCGCACTTGTGTTAGTGTTGAAAAACCACTTTTCGCACTTGTGTTGGTGCTGGAAACCACTTTTGCACTTGTATTAGTGTGGAAAAAACACTTTTTGCACTTGTGATAGTGTTGAAAAACCACTTTTCGCACTTGTGTTAGTGTTGAAAAACCACTTTTCGCACTTGTTTTGGTGCAGGAAACCACTTTTGCACTTGTATTTGTGTGGAAAAACCACTTTTCGCACTTGTGTTAGTGTTGAAAAACCACTTTTCGCACTTGTGTTAGTGTTGAAAAACCACTTTTCGCACTTGTGTTATTGTTGAAAAACCACTTTTCGCACTTGTATTGGTGCAGGAAACCACTTTTGCACTTGTATTAGTGTGGAAAAACCACTTTTCGCACTTGTGTTATTGTTGAAAAACCACTTTTCGCACTTGTGTTAGTGTTGAAAAACCACTTTTCGCACTTGTGTTGGTGCTGGAAACCACTTTTGCACTTGTATTAGTGTGGAAAAAACACTTTTTGCACTTGTGATAGTGTTGAAAAACCACTTTTTGCACTTGTGTTAGTGTTGAAAAACCACTTTTCGCACTTGTGTTGGTGCAGGAAACCACTTTTGCACTTGCATTTGTGTGGATAACCACTTTTCGCACTTGTGTTAGTGTTGAAAAACCACTTTTCGCACTTGTGGTAGTGTTGAAAAACCACTTTTCGCACTTGTGTTGGTGCTGGAAACCACTTTTGCACTTGTATTAGTGTGGAAAAAACACTTTTTGCACTTGTGATAGTGTTGAAAAACCACTTTTTGCACTTGTGTTAGTGTTGAAAAACCACTTTTCGCACTTGTGTTGGTGCAGGAAACCACTTTTGCACTTGTATTTGTGTGGATAACCACTTTTCGCACTTGTGTTAGTGTTGAAAAACCACTTTTCGCACTTGTGTTAGTGTTGAAAAACCACTTTTCGCACTTGTGTTAGTGTTGAAAAACCACTTTTCGCAATTGTGTTGGTGCAGGAAACCACTTTTGCACTTGTATTAGTGTGGAAAAAACACTTTTTGCACTTGTGATATTGTTGAAAAACCACTTTTTACACTAGTGTTAGTGTTGAAAAACCACTTTTCGCACTTGTGTTGGTGCAGGAAACCACTTTTGCACTTGTATTAGTGTGGAAAAAACACTTTTTGCACTTGTGATAGTGTTGAAAAACCACTTTTCGCACTTGGGTTAGTGTTGAAAAACCACTTTTACACTTGTGTTAGTGTTGAAAAACCACTTATCGCACTTGTGTTGGTGCAGGAAACCACTTTTGCACTTGTATTAGTGTGGCAAAAACTATTTTTGCACTTGTGATAGTGTTGAAAAACCACTTTTCGCACTTGTGTTAGTGTTGAAAAACCACTTTTCGCACTTGTGTTGGTGCAGGAAACCACTTTTGCACTTGTATTAGTGTGAAAAAAACACTTTTTGCACTTGTGATAGTGTTGAAAAACCACTTTTCGCACTTGTGTTAGTGTTGAAAAACTACTTTTCGCACTTGTGTTAGTGTTGAAAAACCACTTTTCGCACTTGTGTTAGTGTAGAAAAACCACTTTCGCACTTGTATTGGTGCAGGAAACCACTTTTGCACTTGTATTAGTGTGGAAAAACACTTTTCGCACTTGTGTTAGTGTTGAAAAACCACTTTTCGCACTTGTGTTAGTGTTGAAAAACCACTTTTCGCACTTGTGTTGGTGCTGGAAACCACTTTTGCACTTGTATTAGTGTGGAAAAAACACTTTTTGCACTTGTGATAGTGTTGAAAAACCACTTTTCGCACTTGTGTTAGTGTTGAAAAACCACTTTTCGCACTTGTTTTGGTGCAGGAAACCACTTTTGCACTTGTATTTGTGTGGAAAAACCACTTTTCGCACTTGTGTTAGTGTTGAAAAACCACTTTTCGCACTTGTGTTAGTGTTGAAAAACCACTTTTTGCACTTGTGTTATTGTTGAAAAACCACTTTTCGCACGTGTGTTGGTGCAGGAAACCACTTTTGCACTTGTATTAGTGTGGAAAAAACACTTTTCGCACTTGTGTTGGTGTTGAAAAACCACTTTTCGCACTTGTGTTAGTGTTGAAAAACCACTTTTCGCACTTGTGTTGGTGCAGGAAGCCACTTTTGCACTTGTATTAGTGTGGAAAAACTACTTTTCGCACTTGTGTTAGTGTTGAAAAACCACTTTTCGCACTTGTGTTAGTGTTGAAAAACCACTTTTCGCACTTGTGTTGGTGCAGGAAACCACTTTTGCACTTGTATTAGTGTGGAAAAAACACTTTTCGCACTTGTGTTAGTGTTGAAAAACCACTTTTCGCACTTGTGTTAGTGTTGAAAAACCACTTTTCGCACTTGTGTTGGTGCAGGAAACCACTTTTGCACTTGTATTAGTGTGGAAAAAACACTTTTTGCACTTGCGATAGTGTTGAAAAACCACTTTTCGCACTTGTGTTAGTGTTGAAAAACCACTTTTCGCACTTGTGTTAGTGTTGAAAAACCACTTTTCGCACTTGTGTTGGTGCAGGAAACCACTTTTGCACTTGTATTCGTGTGGAAAAACCACTTTTCGCACTTGTGTTATTGTTGAAAAACCACTTTTCGCACCTGTGTTAGTGTTGAAAAACCACTTTTCGCACTTGTGTTAGTGTTGAAAAACCACTTTTCGCACTTGTGTTGGTGCAGGAAACCACTTTTGCACTTGTATTAGTGTGGAAAAACCACTTTTTGCACTTGTGTTAGTGTTGAAAAACCACTTTTCGCAGTTGTATTGGTGCAGGAAACCACTTTTGCACTTGTATTAGTGTGGAAAAAACATTTTTTGTGCACTTGTGATAGTGTTGAAAACCCACTTTTCGCACTTGTGTTAGTGTTGAAAAACCACTTTTTGCACTTGTGTTGGTGCAGGAAACCACATTTGCACTTGTATTAGTGTGGAAAAACCACTTTTCGCACTGGTGTTAGTGTTGAAAAACCACTTTTCGCACTTGTGTTGGTGCAGGAAACCACTTTTGCACTTGTATTAGTGTGGAAAAACCACTTTTCGCACTTGTGTTAGTGTTGAAAAACCACTTTTCGCACTTGTGTTAGTGTTGAAAAACCACTTTTCGCACTTGTGTTAGTGTTGAAAAACCACTTTTCGCACTTGTGTTAGTGTTGAAAAACCACTTTTCACACTTGTGTTGGTGCAGGAAACCACTTTTGCACTTGTATTAGTGTGGAAAAAACTATTTTTGCACTTGTGATAGTGTTGAAAAACCACTTTTCGCCCTTGTGTTAGTGTTGAAAAACCACTTTTCGCACTTGTGTTAGTGTTGAAAAACCACTTTTCGCACTTGTGTTGGTGCAGGAAACCACTTTTGCACTTGTATTAGTGTGGACAAGAACACTTTTTGCACTTGTGATAGTGTTGAAAAACCACTTTTCGCACTTGTGTTAGTGTTGAAAAACCACTTTTCGCACTTGTGTTGGTGCAGGAAACCACTTTTGCACTTGTATTAGTGTGGAAAAACCACTTTTCGCACTTGTGTTATTGTTGAAAAACCACTTTTCGCACCTGTGTTAGTGTTGAAAAACCACTTTTCGCACTTGTGTTAGTGTTGAAAAACCACTTTTCGCACTTGTGTTGGTGCAGGAAACCACTTTTGCACTTGTATTAGTGTGAAAAAAACACTTTTCGCACTTGTGTTGGTGTTGAAAAACCACTTTTCGCACTTGTGTTAGTGTTGAAAAACCACTTTTCGCAATTGTGTTGGTGCAGGAAACCACTTTTGCACTTGTATTAGTGTGGAAAAAACACTTTTTGCACTTGTGATATTGTTGAAAAACCACTTTTTACACTAGTGTTAGTGTTGAAAAACCACTTTTCGCACTTGTGTTGGTGCAGGAAACCACTTTTGCACTTGTATTAGTGTGGAAAAAACACTTTTTGCACTTGTGATAGTGTTGAAAAACCACTTTTCGCACTTGTGTTAGTGTTGAAAAACCACATTTACACTTGTGTTAGTGTTGAAAAACCACTTATCGCACTTGTGTTGGTGCAGGAAACCACTTTTGCACTTGTATTAGTGTGGCAAAAACTATTTTTGCACTTGTGATAGTGTTGAAAAACCACTTTTCGCACTTGTGTTAGTGTTGAAAAACCACTTTTCGCACTTGTGTTGGTGCAGGAAACCACTTTTGCACTTGTATTAGTGTGGAAAAAAGACTTTTTGCACTTGTGATAGTGTTGAAAAACCACTTTTCGCACTTGTGTTAGTGTTGAAAAACTACTTTTCGCACTTGTGTTAGTGTTGAAAAACCACTTTTCGCACTTGTGTTAGTGTAGAAAAACCACTTTCGCACTTGTATTGGTGCAGGAAACCACTTTTGCACTTGTATTAGTGTGGAAAAACACTTTTCGCACTTGTGTTAGTGTTGAAAAACCACTTTTCGCACTTGTGTTAGTGTTGAAAAACCACTTTTCGCACTTGTGTTGGTGCTGGAAACCACTTTTGCACTTGTATTAGTGTGGAAAAAACACTTTTTGCACTTGTGATAGTGTTGAAAAACCACTTTTCGCACTTGTGTTAGTGTTGAAAAACCACTTTTCGCACTTGTTTTGGTGCAGGAAACCACTTTTGCACTTGTATTTGTGTGGAAAAACCACTTTTCGCACTTGTGTTAGTGTTGAAAAACCACTTTTCGCACTTGTGTTAGTGTTGAAAAACCACTTTTCGCACTTGTGTTATTGTTGAAAAACCACTTTTCGCACTTGTATTGGTGCAGGAAACCACTTTTGCACTTGTATTAGTGTGGAAAAACCACTTTTCGCACTTGTGTTATTGTTGAAAAACCACTTTTCGCACTTGTGTTAGTGTTGAAAAACCACTTTTCGCACTTGTGTTGGTGCTGGAAACCACTTTTGCACTTGTATTAGTGTGGAAAAAACACTTTTTGCACTTGTGATAGTGTTGAAAAACCACTTTTTGCACTTGTGTTAGTGTTGAAAAACCACTTTTCGCACTTGTGTTGGTGCAGGAAACCACTTTTGCACTTGCATTTGTGTGGATAACCACTTTTCGCACTTGTGTTAGTGTTGAAAAACCACTTTTCGCACTTGTGGTAGTGTTGAAAAACCACTTTTCGCACTTGTGTTGGTGCTGGAAACCACTTTTGCACTTGTATTAGTGTGGAAAAAACACTTTTTGCACTTGTGATAGTGTTGAAAAACCACTTTTTGCACTTGTGTTAGTGTTGAAAAACCACTTTTCGCACTTGTGTTGGTGCAGGAAACCACTTTTGCACTTGTATTTGTGTGGATAACCACTTTTCGCACTTGTGTTAGTGTTGAAAAACCACTTTTCGCACTTGTGTTAGTGTTGAAAAACCACTTTTCGCACTTGTGTTAGTGTTGAAAAACCACTTTTCGCAATTGTGTTGGTGCAGGAAACCACTTTTGCACTTGTATTAGTGTGGAAAAAACACTTTTTGCACTTGTGATATTGTTGAAAAACCACTTTTTACACTAGTGTTAGTGTTGAAAAACCACTTTTCGCACTTGTGTTGGTGCAGGAAACCACTTTTGCACTTGTATTAGTGTGGAAAAAACACTTTTTGCACTTGTGATAGTGTTGAAAAACCACTTTTCGCACTTGGGTTAGTGTTGAAAAACCACTTTTACACTTGTGTTAGTGTTGAAAAACCACTTATCGCACTTGTGTTGGTGCAGGAAACCACTTTTGCACTTGTATTAGTGTGGCAAAAACTATTTTTGCACTTGTGATAGTGTTGAAAAACCACTTTTCGCACTTGTGTTAGTGTTGAAAAACCACTTTTTGCACTTGTGTTGGTGCAGGAAACCACTTTTGCACTTGTATTAGTGTGAAAAAAACACTTTTTGCACTTGTGATAGTGTTGAAAAACCACTTTTCGCACTTGTGTTAGTGTTGAAAAACTACTTTTCGCACTTGTGTTAGTGTTGAAAAACCACTTTTCGCACTTGTGTTAGTGTAGAAAAACCACTTTCGCACTTGTATTGGTGCAGGAAACCACTTTTGCACTTGTATTAGTGTGGAAAAACACTTTTCGCACTTGTGTTAGTGTTGAAAAACCACTTTTCGCACTTGTGTTAGTGTTGAAAAACCACTTTTCGCACTTGTGTTGGTGCTGGAAACCACTTTTGCACTTGTATTAGTGTGGAAAAAACACTTTTTGCACTTGTGATAGTGTTGAAAAACCACTTTTCGCACTTGTGTTAGTGTTGAAAAACCACTTTTCGCACTTGTTTTGGTGCAGGAAACCACTTTTGCACTTGTATTTGTGTGGAAAAACCACTTTTCGCACTTGTGTTAGTGTTGAAAAACCACTTTTCGCACTTGTGTTAGTGTTGAAAAACCACTTTTCGCACTTGTGTTATTGTTGAAAAACCACTTTTCGCACGTGTGTTGGTGCAGGAAACCACTTTTGCACTTGTATTAGTGTGGAAAAAACACTTTTCGCACTTGTGTTGGTGTTGAAAAACCACTTTTCGCACTTGTGTTAGTGTTGAAAAACCACTTTTCGCACTTGTGTTGGTGCAGGAAGCCACTTTTGCACTTGTATTAGTGTGGAAAAACTACTTTTCGCACTTGTGTTAGTGTTGAAAAACCACTTTTCGCACTTGTGTTAGTGTTGAAAAACCACTTTTCGCACTTGTGTTGGTGCAGGAAACCACTTTTGCACTTGTATTAGTGTGGAAAAAACACTTTTCGCACTTGTGTTAGTGTTGAAAAACCACTTTTCGCACTTGTGTTAGTGTTGAAAAACCACTTTTCGCACTTGTGTTGGTGCAGGAAACCACTTTTGCACTTGTATTAGTGTGGAAAAAACACTTTTTGCACTTGCGATAGTGTTGAAAAACCACTTTTCGCACTTGTGTTAGTGTTGAAAAACCACTTTTCGCACTTGTGTTAGTGTTGAAAAACCACTTTTCGCACTTGTGTTGGTGCAGGAAACCACTTTTGCACTTGTATTCGTGTGGAAAAACCACTTTTCGCACTTGTGTTATTGTTGAAAAACCACTTTTCGCACCTGTGTTAGTGTTGAAAAACCACTTTTCGCACTTGTGTTAGTGTTGAAAAACCACTTTTCGCACTTGTGTTGGTGCAGGAAACCACTTTTGCACTTGTATTAGTGTGGAAAAACCACTTTTTGCACTTGTGTTAGTGTTGAAAAACCACTTTTCGCAGTTGTATTGGTGCAGGAAACCACTTTTGCACTTGTATTAGTGTGGAAAAAACATTTTTTGTGCACTTGTGATAGTGTTGAAAACCCACTTTTCGCACTTGTGTTAGTGTTGAAAAACCACTTTTTGCACTTGTGTTGGTGCAGGAAACCACATTTGCACTTGTATTAGTGTGGAAAAACCACTTTTCGCACTGGTGTTAGTGTTGAAAAACCACTTTTCGCACTTGTGTTGGTGCAGGAAACCACTTTTGCACTTGTATTAGTGTGGAAAAACCACTTTTCGCACTTGTGTTAGTGTTGAAAAACCACTTTTCGCACTTGTGTTAGTGTTGAAAAACCACTTTTCGCACTTGTGTTAGTGTTGAAAAACCACTTTTCGCACTTGTGTTAGTGTTGAAAAACCACTTTTCGCACTTGTGTTGGTGCAGGAAACCACTTTTGCACTTGTATTAGTGTGGAAAAAACTATTTTTGCACTTGTGATAGTGTTGAAAAACCACTTTTCGCCCTTGTGTTAGTGTTGAAAAACCACTTTTCGCACTTGTGTTAGTGTTGAAAAACCACTTTTCGCACTTGTGTTGGTGCAGGAAACCACTTTTGCACTTGTATTAGTGTGGACAAGAACACTTTTTGCACTTGTGATAGTGTTGAAAAACCACTTTTCGCACTTGTGTTAGTGTTGAAAAACCACTTTTCGCACTTGTATTGGTGCAGGAAACCACTTTTGCACTTGTATTAGTGTGGAAAAAACCACTTTTCGCACTTGTGTTATTGTTGAAAAACCACTTTTCGCACTTGTGTTAGTGTTGAAAAACCACTTTTCGCACTTGTGTTGGTGCTGGAAACCACTTTTGCACTTGTATTAGTGTGGAAAAAACACTTTTTGCACTTGTGATAGTGTTGAAAAACCACTTTTTGCACTTGTGTTAGTGTTGAAAAACCACTTTTCGCACTTGTGTTGGTGCAGGAAACCACTTTTGCACTTGTATTTGTGTGGATAACCACTTTTCGCACTTGTGTTAGTGTTGAAAAACCACTTTTCGCACTTGTGTTAGTGTTGAAAAACCACTTTTCGCACTTGTGTTAGTGTTGAAAAACCACTTTTCGCACTTGTGTTGGTGCAGGAAACCACTTTTGCACTTGTATTAGTGTGAAAAAAACACTTTTCGCACTTGTGTTGGTGTTGAAAAACCACTTTTCGCACTTGTGTTAGTGTTGAAAAACCACTTTTCGCACTTGTGTTGGTGCAGGAAACCACTTTTGCACTTGTATTAGTGTGGAAAAAACACTTTTTGCACTTGTGATATTGTTGAAAAACCACTTTTTACACTAGTGTTAGTGTTGAAAAACCACTTTTCGCACTTGTGTTGGTGCAGGAAACCACTTTTGCACTTGTATTAGTGTGGAAAAAACACTTTTTGCACTTGTGATAGTGTTGAAAAACCACTTTTCGCACTTGTGTTAGTGTTGAAAAACCACTTTTACACTTGTGTTAGTGTTGAAAAACCACTTTTCGCACTTGTGTTGGTGCAGGAAACCACTTTTGCACTTGTATTAGTGTGGAAAAAACACTTTTTGCACTTGTGATAGTGTTGAAAAACCACTTTTCGCACTTGTGTTAGTGTTGAAAAACCACTTTTCGCACTTGTGTTGGTGCAGGAAGCCACTTTTGCACTTGTATTAGTGTGGAAAAAACACTTTTTGCACTTGTGATAGTGTTGAAAAACCACTTTTCGCACTTGTGTTTGTGTTGAAAAACCACTTTTCGCACTTGTGTTGGTGCAGGAAGCCACTTTTGCACTTGTATTAGTGTGGAAAAACTACTTTTCGCACTTGTGTTAGTGTTGAAAAACCACTTTTCGCACTTGTGTTAGTGTTGAAAAACCACTTTTCGCACTTGTGTTGGTGCAGGAAACCACTTTTGCACTTGTATTAGTGTGGAAAAAACACTTTTTGCACTTGTGTTAGTGTTGAAAAACCACTTTTCGCACTTGTGTTAGTGTTGAAAAACCACTTTTCGCACTTGTGTTGGTGCAGGAAACCACTTTTGCACTTGTATTAGTGTGGAAAAAACACTTTTTGCACTTGCGATAGTGTTGAAAAACCACTTTTCGCACTTGTGTTAGTGTTGAAAAACCACTTTTTGCACTTGTGTTAGTGTTGAAAAACCACTTTTCGCACTTGTGTTGGTGCAGGAAACCACTTTTGCACTTGTATTCGTGTGGAAAAACCACTTTTCGCACTTGTGTTAGTGTTGAAAAACCACTTTTCGCACTTGTGTTAGTGTTGAAAAACCACTTTTCCCACTTGTGTTAGTGTTGAAAAACCACTTTTCGCACTTGTGTTGGTGCAGGAAACCACTTTTGCACTTGTATTAGTGTGGAAAAACCACTTTTCGCACTTGTGTTAGTGTTGAAAAAACACTTTTCGCACTTGTGTTAGTGTTGAAATACCACTTTTCGCACTTGTGTTAGTGTTGAAAAACCACTTTTCGCACTTGTATTGGTGCAGGAAACCACTTTTGCACTTGTATTAGTGTGGAAAAAACCCTTTTTGCACTTGTGATAGTGTTGAAAACCCACTTTTCGCACTTGTGTTAGTGTTGAAAAACCACTTTTTGCACTTGTGTTGGTGCAGGAAACCACTTTTGCACTTGTATTAGTGTGGAAAACCACTTTTCGCACTGGTGTTAGTGTTGAAAAACCACTTTTCGCACTTGTGTTGGTGCAAGAAACCACTTTTGCACTTGTATTAGTGTGGAAAAACCACTTTTCGCACTTGTGTTAGTGTTGAAAAACCACTTTTCGCACTTGTGTTAGTGTTGAAAAACCACTTTTCGCACTTGTGTTAGTGTTGAAAAACCACTTTTCGCACTTGTGTTGGTGCAGGAAACCACTTTTGCACTTGTATTAGTGTGAAAAAAACACTTTTTGCACTTGTGATAGTGTTGAAAAACCACTTTTCGCACTTGTGTTAGTGTTGAAAAACCACTTTTCGCACTTGTGTTGGTGCAGGAAACCACTTTTGCACTTGTATTAGTGTGGCAAAAACTATTTTTGCACTTGTGATAGTGTTGAAAAACCACTTTTCGCACTTGTGTTAGTGTTGAAAAACCACTTTTCGCACTTGTGTTGGTGCAGGAAACCACTTTTGCACTTGTATTAGTGTGGAAAAAACACTTTTTGCACTTGTGATAGTGTTGAAAAACCACTTTTCGCACTTGTGTTAGTGTTGAAAAACTACTTTTCGCACTTGTGTTAGTGTTGAAAAACCACTTTTCGCACTTGTGTTAGTGTAGAAAAACCACTTTCGCACTTGTATTGGTGCAGTAAACCACTTTTGCACTTGTATTAGTGTGGAAAAACACTTTTCGCACTTGTGTTAGTGTTGAAAAACCACTTTTCGCACATGTGTTAGTGTTGAAAAACCACTTTTCGCACTTGTGTTGGTGCTGGAAACCACTTTTGCACTTGTATTAGTGTGGAAAAAACACTTTTTGCACTTGTGATAGTGTTGAAAAACCACTTTTCGCACTTGTGTTAGTGTTGAAAAACCACTTTTCGCACTTGTGTTGGTGCAGGAAACCACTTTTGCACTTGTATTTGTGTGGAAAAACCACTTTTCGCACTTGTGTTAGTGTTGAAAAACCACTTTTCGCTCTTGTGTTAGTGTTGAAAAACCACTTTTCGCACTTGTGTTATTGTTGAAAAACCACTTTTCGCACTTGTGTTGGTGCAGGAAACCACTTTTGCACTTGTATTAGTGTGGAAAAAACAATTTTCGCACTTGTGTTGGTGTTGAAAAACCACTTTTCGCACTTGTGTTAGTGTTGAAAAACCACTTTTCGCACTTGTGTTGGTGCAGGAAGCCACTTTTGCACTTGTATTAGTGTGGAAAAACTACTTTTCGCACTTGTGTTAGTGTTGAAAAACCACTTTTCGCACTTGTGTTAGTGTTGAAAAACCACTTTTCGCACTTGTGTTGGTGCAGGAAACCACTTTTGCACTTGTATTAGTGTGGAAAAAACACTTTTCGCACTTGTGTTAGTGTTGAAAAACCACTTTTCGCACTTGTGTTAGTGTTGAAAAACCACTTTTCGCACTTGTGTTGGTGCAGGAAACCACTTTTGCACTTGTATTAGTGTGGAAAAAACACTTTTTGCACTTGCGATAGTGTTGAAAAACCACTTTTCGCACTTGTGTTAGTGTTGAAAAACCAATTTTCGCACTTGTGTTAGTGTTGAAAAACCACTTTTCGCACTTGTGTTGGTGCAGGAAACCACTTTTGCACTTGTATTCGTGTGGAAAACCACTTTTCGCACTTGTGTTATTGTTGAAAAACCACTTTTCGCACCTGTGTTAGTGTTGAAAAACCACTTTTCGCACTTGTGTTAGTGTTGAAAAACCACTTTTCGCACTTGTGTTGGTGCAGGAAACCACTTTTGCACTTGTATTAGTGTGGAAAAACCACTTTTCGCACTTGTGTTAGTGTTGAAAAACCACTTTTCGCACTTGTGTTGGTGCAGGAAACCACTTTTGCACTTGTATTAGTGTGAAAAAAACACTTTTTGCACTTGTGATAGTGTTGAAAAACCACTTTTCGCACTTGTGTTAGTGTTGAAAAACCACTTTTCGCACTTGTGTTGGTGCAGGAAACCACTTTTGCACTTGTATTAGTGTGGCAAAAACTATTTTTGCACTTGTGATAGTGTTGAAAAACCACTTTTCGCACTTGTGTTAGTGTTGAAAAACCACTTTTCGCACTTGTGTTGGTGCAGGAAACCACTTTTGCACTTGTATTAGTGTGGAAAAAACACTTTTTGCACTTGTGATAGTGTTGAAAAACCACTTTTCGCACTTGTGTTAGTGTTGAAAAACTACTTTTCGCACTTGTGTTAGTGTTGAAAAACCACTTTTCGCACTTGTGTTAGTGTAGAAAAACCACTTTCGCACTTGTATTGGTGCAGTAAACCACTTTTGCACTTGTATTAGTGTGGAAAAACACTTTTCGCACTTGTGTTAGTGTTGAAAAACCACTTTTCGCACATGTGTTAGTGTTGAAAAACCACTTTTCGCACTTGTGTTGGTGCTGGAAACCACTTTTGCACTTGTATTAGTGTGGAAAAAACACTTTTTGCACTTGTGATAGTGTTGAAAAACCACTTTTCGCACTTGTGTTAGTGTTGAAAAACCACTTTTCGCACTTGTGTTGGTGCAGGAAACCACTTTTGCACTTGTATTTGTGTGGAAAAACCACTTTTCGCACTTGTGTTAGTGTTGAAAAACCACTTTTCGCTCTTGTGTTAGTGTTGAAAAACCACTTTTCGCACTTGTGTTATTGTTGAAAAACCACTTTTCGCACTTGTGTTGGTGCAGGAAACCACTTTTGCACTTGTATTAGTGTGGAAAAAACAATTTTCGCACTTGTGTTGGTGTTGAAAAACCACTTTTCGCACTTGTGTTAGTGTTGAAAAACCACTTTTCGCACTTGTGTTGGTGCAGGAAGCCACTTTTGCACTTGTATTAGTGTGGAAAAACTACTTTTCGCACTTGTGTTAGTGTTGAAAAACCACTTTTCGCACTTGTGTTAGTGTTGAAAAACCACTTTTCGCACTTGTGTTGGTGCAGGAAACCACTTTTGCACTTGTATTAGTGTGGAAAAAACACTTTTCGCACTTGTGTTAGTGTTGAAAAACCACTTTTCGCACTTGTGTTAGTGTTGAAAAACCACTTTTCGCACTTGTGTTGGTGCAGGAAACCACTTTTGCACTTGTATTAGTGTGGAAAAAACACTTTTTGCACTTGCGATAGTGTTGAAAAACCACTTTTCGCACTTGTGTTAGTGTTGAAAAACCACTTTTCGCACTTGTGTTAGTGTTGAAAAACCACTTTTCGCACTTGTGTTGGTGCAGGAAACCACTTTTGCACTTGTATTCGTGTGGAAAACCACTTTTCGCACTTGTGTTATTGTTGAAAAACCACTTTTCGCACCTGTGTTAGTGTTGAAAAACCACTTTTCGCACTTGTGTTAGTGTTGAAAAACCACTTTTCGCACTTGTGTTGGTGCAGGAAACCACTTTTGCACTTGTATTAGTGTGGAAAAACCACTTTTCGCACTTGTGTTAGTGTTGAAAAACCACTTTTCGCACTTGTATTGGTGCAGGAAACCACTTTTGCACTTGTATTAGTGTGGAAAAAACATTTTTTGTGCACTTGTGATAGTGTTGAAAACCCACTTTTCGCACTTGTGTTAGTGTTGAAAAACCACTTTTTGCACTTGTGTTGGTGCAGGAAACCACTTTTGCACTTGTATTAGTGTGGAAAAACCACTTTTCGCACTTGTGTTAGTGTTGAAAAACCACTTTTCGCACTTGTTTTGGTGCAGGAAACCACTTTTGCACTTGTATTTGTGTGGAAAAACCACTTTTCGCACTTGTGTTAGTGTTGAAAAACCACTTTTCGCACTTGTGTTAGTGTTGAAAAACCACTTTTCGCACTTGTGTTATTGTTGAAAAACCACTTTTCGCACTTGTATTGGTGCAGGAAACCACTTTTGCACTTGTATTAGTGTGGAAAAACCACTTTTCGCACTTGTGTTATTGTTGAAAAACCACTTTTCGCACTTGTGTTAGTGTTGAAAAACCACTTTTCGCACTTGTGTTGGTGCTGGAAACCACTTTTGCACTTGTATTAGTGTGGAAAAAACACTTTTTGCACTTGTGATAGTGTTGAAAAACCACTTTTTGCACTTGTGTTAGTGTTGAAAAACCACTTTTCGCACTTGTGTTAGTGTTGAAAAACCACTTTTCGCACTTGTGTTGGTGCAGGAAACCACTTTTGCACTTGTATTAGTGTGGAAAAAACACTTTTTGCACTTGCGATAGTGTTGAAAAACCACTTTTCGCACTTGTGTTAGTGTTGAAAAACCACTTTTCGCACTTGTGTTAGTGTTGAAAAACCACTTTTCGCACTTGTGTTGGTGCAGGAAACCACTTTTGCACTTGTATTCGTGTGGAAAAACCACTTTTCGCACTTGTGTTATTGTTGAAAAACCACTTTTCGCACCTGTGTTAGTGTTGAAAAACCACTTTTCGCACTTGTGTTAGTGTTGAAAAACCACTTTTCGCAGTTGTATTGGTGCAGGAAACCACTTTTGCACTTGTATTAGTGTGGAAAAAACATTTTTTGTGCACTTGTGATAGTGTTGAAAACCCACTTTTCGCACTTGTGTTAGTGTTGAAAAACCACTTTTTGCACTTGTGTTGGTGCAGGAAACCACTTTTGCACTTGTATTAGTGTGGAAAAACCACTTTTCGCACTGGTGTTAGTGTTGAAAAACCACTTTTCGCACTTGTGTTGGTGCAGGAAACCACTTTTGCACTTGTATTAGTGTGGAAAAACCACTTTTCGCACTTGTGTTAGTGTTGAAAAACCACTTTTCGCACTTGTGTTAGTGTTGAAAAACCACTTTTCGCACTTGTGTTAGTGTTGAAAAACCACTTTTCGCACTTGTGTTGGTGCAGGAAACCACTTTTGCACTTGTATTAGTGTGAAAAAAACACTTTTTGCACTTGTGATAGTGTTGAAAAACCACTTTTCGCACTTGTGTTAGTGTTAAAAAACCACTTTTCGCACTTGTGTTAGTGTTGAAAAACCACTTATCGCACTTGTGTTGGTGCAGGAAACCACTTTTGCACTTGTATTAGTGTGGCAAAAACTATTTTTGCACTTGTGATAGTGTTGAAAAACCACTTTTCGCACTTGTGTTAGTGTTGAAAAACCACTTTTTGCACTTGTGTTGGTGCAGGAAACCACTTTTGCACTTGTATTAGTGTGGAAAAAACACTTTTTGCACTTGTGATAGTGTTGAAAAACCACTTTTCGCACTTGTGTTAGTGTTGAAAAACTACTTTTCGCACTTGTGTTAGTGTTGAAAAACCACTTTTCGCACTTGTGTTAGTGTAGAAAAACCACTTTCGCACTTGTATTGGTGCAGGAAACCACTTTTGCACTTGTATTAGTGTGGAAAAACACTTTTCGCACTTGTGTTAGTGTTGAAAAACCACTTTTCGCACTTGTGTTAGTGTTGAAAAACCACTTTTCGCACTTGTGTTGGTGCTGGAAACCACTTTAGCACTTGTATTAGTGTGGAAAAAACACTTTTTGCACTTGTGATAGTGTTGAAAAAACACTTTTCGCACTTGTGTTAGTGTTGAAAAACCACTTTTCGCACTTGTGTTGGTGCAGGAAACCACTTTTGCACTTGTATTTGTGTGGAAAAACCACTTTTCGCACTTGTGTTAGTGTTGAAAAACCACTTTTCGCACTTGTGTTAGTGTTGAAAAACCACTTTTCGCACTTGTGTTATTGTTGAAAAACCACTTTTCGCACTTGTGTTGGTGCAGGAAACCACTTTTGCACTTGTATTAGTGTGGAAAAAACACTTTTCGCACTTGTGTTGGTGTTGAAAAACCACTTTTCGCACTTGTGTTAGTGTTGAAAAACCACTTTTCGCACTTGTGTTGGTGCAGGAAGCCACTTTTGCACTTGTATTAGTGTGGAAAAACTACTTTTCGCACTTGTGTTAGTGTTGAAAAACCACTTTTCGCACTTGTGTTGGTGCAGGAAACCACTTTTGCACTTGTATTAGTGTGGAAAAAACACTTTTCGCACTTGTGTTAGTGTTGAAAAACCACTTTTCGCACTTGTGTTAGTGTTGAAAAACCACTTTTCGCACTTGTGTTGGTGCAGGAAACCACTTTTGCACTTGTATTAGTGTGGAAAAAACACTTTTTGCACTTGCGATAGTGTTGAAAAACCACTTTTCGCACTTGTGTTAGTGTTGAAAAACCACTTTTCGCACTTGTGTTAGTGTTGAAAAACCACTTTTCGCACTTGTGTTGGTGCAGGAAACCACTTTTGCACTTGTATTCGTGTGGAAAAACCACTTTTCGCACTTGTGTTATTGTTGAAAAACCACTTTTCGCACCTGTGTTAGTGTTGAAAAACCACTTTTCGCACTTGTGTTAGTGTTGAAAAACCACTTTTCGCACTTGTGTTGGTGCAGGAAACCACTTTTGCACTTGTATTAGTGTGGAAAAACCACTTTTCGCACTTGTGTTAGTGTTGAAAAACCACTTTTCGCAGTTGTATTGGTGCAGGAAACCACTTTTGCACTTGTATTAGTGTGGAAAAAACATTTTTTGTGCACTTGTGATAGTGTTGAAAACCCACTTTTCGCACTTGTGTTAGTGTTGAAAAACCACTTTTTGCACTTGTGTTGGTGCAGGAAACCACTTTTGCACTTGTATTAGTGTGGAAAAACCACTTTTCGCACTGGTGTTAGTGTTGAAAAACCACTTTTCGCACTTGTGTTGGTGCAGGAAACCACTTTTGCACTTGTATTAGTGTGGAAAAACCACTTTTCGCACTTGTGTTAGTGTTGAAAAACCACTTTTCGCACTTGTGTTAGTGTTGAAAAACCACTTTTCGCACTTGTGTTAGTGTTGAAAAACCACTTTTCGCACTTGTGTTAGTGTTGAAAAACCACTTTTCGCACTTGTGTTGGTGCAGGAAACCACTTTTGCACTTGTATTAGTGTGGAAAAAACTATTTTTGCACTTGTGATAGTGTTGAAAAACCACTTTTCGCCCTTGTGTTAGTGTTGAAAAACCACTTTTCGCACTTGTGTTAGTGTTGAAAAACCACTTTTCGCACTTGTGTTGGTGCAGGAAACCACTTTTGCACTTGTATTAGTGTGGACAAAAACACTTTTTGCACTTGTGATAGTGTTGAAAAACCACTTTTCGCACTTGTGTTAGTGTTGAAAAACCACTTTTCGCACTTGTATTGGTGCAGGAAACCACTTTTGCACTTGTATTAGTGTGGAAAAACCACTTTTCGCACTTGTGTTATTGTTGAAAAACCACTTTTCGCACTTGTGTTAGTGTTGAAAAACCACTTTTCGCACTTGTGTTGGTGCTGGAAACCACTTTTGCACTTGTATTAGTGTGGAAAAAACACTTTTTGCACTTGTGATAGTGTTGAAAAACCACTTTTTGCACTTGTATTAGTGTTGAAAAACCACTTTTCGCACTTGTGTTGGTGCAGGAAACCACTTTTGCACTTGTATTTGTGTGGATAACCACTTTTCGCACTTGTGTTAGTGTTGAAAAACCACTTTTCGCACTTGTGTTAGTGTTGAAAAACCACTTTTCGCACTTGTGTTAGTGTTGAAAAACCACTTTTCGCACTTGTGTTGGTGCAGGAAACCACTTTTGCACTTGTATTAGTGTGAAAAAAACACTTTTCGCACTTGTGTTGGTGTTGAAAAACCACTTTTCGCACTTGTGTTAGTGTTGAAAAACCACTTTTCGCAATTGTGTTGGTGCAGGAAACCACTTTTGCACTTGTATTAGTGTGGAAAAAACACTTTTTGCACTTGTGATATTGTTGAAAAACCACTTTTTACACTAGTGTTAGTGTTGAAAAACCACTTTTCGCACTTGTGTTGGTGCAGGAAACCACTTTTGCACTTGTATTAGTGTGGAAAAAACACTTTTTGCACTTGTGATAGTGTTGAAAAACCACTTTTCGCACTTGTGTTAGTGTTGAAAAACCACTTTTACACTTGTGTTAGTGTTGAAAAACCACTTATCGCACTTGTGTTGGTGCAGGAAACCACTTTTGCACTTGTATTAGTGTGGCAAAAACTATTTTTGCACTTGTGATAGTGTTGAAAAACCACTTTTCGCACTTGTGTTAGTGTTGAAAAACCACTTTTCGCACTTGTGTTGGTGCAGGAAACCACTTTTGCACTTGTATTAGTGTGGAAAAAACACTTTTTGCACTTGTGATAGTGTTGAAAAACCACTTTTCGCACTTGTGTTAGTGTTGAAAAACTACTTTTCGCACTTGTGTTAGTGTTGAAAAACCACTTTTCGCACTTGTGTTAGTGTAGAAAAACCACTTTCGCACTTGTATTGGTGCAGGAAACCACTTTTGCACTTGTATTAGTGTGGAAAAACACTTTTCGCACTTGTGTTAGTGTTGAAAAACCACTTTTCGCACTTGTGTTAGTGTTGAAAAACCACTTTTCGCACTTGTGTTGGTGCTGGAAACCACTTTTGCACTTGTATTAGTGTGGAAAAAACACTTTTTGCACTTGTGATAGTGTTGAAAAACCACTTTTCGCACTTGTGTTAGTGTTGAAAAACCACTTTTCGCACTTGTTTTGGTGCAGGAAACCACTTTTGCACTTGTATTTGTGTGGAAAAACCACTTTTCGCACTTGTGTTAGTGTTGAAAAACCACTTTTCGCACTTGTGTTAGTGTTGAAAAACCACTTTTCGCACTTGTGTTATTGTTGAAAAACCACTTTTCGCACTTGTATTGGTGCAGGAAACCACTTTTGCACTTGTATTAGTGTGGAAAAACCACTTTTCGCACTTGTGTTATTGTTGAAAAACCACTTTTCGCACTTGTGTTAGTGTTGAAAAACCACTTTTCACACTTGTGTTGGTGCTGGAAACCACTTTTGCACTTGTATTAGTGTGGAAAAAACACTTTTTGCACTTGTGATAGTGTTGAAAAACCACTTTTTGCACTTGTGTTAGTGTTGAAAAACCACTTTTCGCACTTGTGTTGGTGCAGGAAACCACTTTTGCACTTGCATTTGTGTGGATAACCACTTTTCGCACTTGTGTTAGTGTTGAAAAACCACTTTTCGCACTTGTGTTAGTGTTGAAAAACCACTTTTCGCACTTGTGTTGGTGCTGGAAACCACTTTTGCACTTGTATTAGTGTGGAAAAAACACTTTTTGCACTTGTGATAGTGTTGAAAAACCACTTTTTGCACTTGTGTTAGTGTTGAAAAACCACTTTTCGCACTTGTGTTGGTGCAGGAAACCACTTTTGCACTTGTATTTGTGTGGATAACCACTTTTCGCACTTGTGTTAGTGTTGAAAAACCACTTTTCGCACTTGTGTTAGTGTTGAAAAACCACTTTTCGCACTTGTGTTAGTGTTGAAAAACCACTTTTCGCAATTGTGTTGGTGCAGGAAACCACTTTTGCACTTGTATTAGTGTGGAAAAAACACTTTTTGCACTTGTGATATTGTTGAAAAACCACTTTTTACACTAGTGTTAGTGTTGAAAAACCACTTTTCGCACTTGTGTTGGTGCAGGAAACCACTTTTGCACTTGTATTAGTGTGGAAAAAACACTTTTTGCACTTGTGATAGTGTTGAAAAACCACTTTTCGCACTTGTGTTAGTGTTGAAAAACCACTTTTACACTTGTGTTAGTGTTGAAAAACCACTTATCGCACTTGTGTTGGTGCAGGAAACCACTTTTGCACTTGTATTAGTGTGGCAAAAACTATTTTTGCACTTGTGATAGTGTTGAAAAACCACTTTTCGCACTTGTGTTAGTGTTGAAAAACCACTTTTCGCACTTGTGTTGGTGCAGGAAACCACTTTTGCACTTGTATTAGTGTGAAAAAAACACTTTTTGCACTTGTGATAGTGTTGAAAAACCACTTTTCGCACTTGTGTTAGTGTTGAAAAACTACTTTTCGCACTTGTGTTAGTGTTGAAAAACCACTTTTCGCACTTGTGTTAGTGTAGAAAAACCACTTTCGCACTTGTATTGGTGCAGGAAACCACTTTTGCACTTGTATTAGTGTGGAAAAACACTTTTCGCACTTGTGTTAGTGTTGAAAAACCACTTTTCGCACTTGTGTTAGTGTTGAAAAACCACTTTTCGCACTTGTGTTGGTGCTGGAAACCACTTTTGCACTTGTATTAGTGTGGAAAAAACACTTTTTGCACTTGTGATAGTGTTGAAAAACCACTTTTCGCACTTGTGTTAGTGTTGAAAAACCACTTTTCGCACTTGTTTTGGTGCAGGAAACCACTTTTGCACTTGTATTTGTGTGGAAAAACCACTTTTCGCACTTGTGTTAGTGTTGA
Source organism: Myxine glutinosa (assembly GCF_964187855.1). Lineage (NCBI taxonomy): Eukaryota > Metazoa > Chordata > Myxini > Myxiniformes > Myxinidae > Myxine > Myxine glutinosa. Next base: position 3,126 of record NW_027617657.1, on the reverse strand, counting down.
AAAACCACTTTTCGCACTTGTGTTAGTGTTGAAAAACCACTTTTCGCACTTGTGTTATTGTTGAAAAACCACTTTTCGCACGTGTGTTGGTGCAGGAAACCACTTTTGCACTTGTATTAGTGTGGAAAAAACACTTTTCGCACTTGTGTTGGTGTTGAAAAACCACTTTTCGCACTTGTGTTAGTGTTGAAAAACCACTTTTCGCACTTGTGTTGGTGCAGGAAGCCACTTTTGCACTTGTATTAGTGTGGAAAAACTACTTTTCGCACTTGTGTTAGTGTTGAAAAACCACTTTTCGCACTTGTGTTAGTGTTGAAAAACCACTTTTCGCACTTGTGTTGGTGCAGGAAACCACTTTTGCACTTGTATTAGTGTGGAAAAAACACTTTTCGCACTTGTGTTAGTGTTGAAAAACCACTTTTCGCACTTGTGTTAGTGTTGAAAAACCACTTTTCGCACTTGTGTTGGTGCAGGAAACCACTTTTGCACTTGTATTAGTGTGGAAAAAACACTTTTTGCACTTGCGATAGTGTTGAAAAACCACTTTTCGCACTTGTGTTAGTGTTGAAAAACCACTTTTCGCACTTGTGTTAGTGTTGAAAAACCACTTTTCGCACTTGTGTTGGTGCAGGAAACCACTTTTGCACTTGTATTTGTGTGGAAAAACCACTTTTCGCACTTGTGTTAGTGTTGAAAAACCACTTTTCGCTCTTGTGTTAGTGTTGAAAAACCACTTTTCGCACTTGTGTTATTGTTGAAAAACCACTTTTCGCACTTGTGTTGGTGCAGGAAACCACTTTTGCACTTGTATTAGTGTGGAAAAAACAATTTTCGCACTTGTGTTGGTGTTGAAAAACCACTTTTCGCACTTGTGTTAGTGTTGAAAAACCACTTTTCGCACTTGTGTTGGTGCAGGAAGCCACTTTTGCACTTGTATTAGTGTGGAAAAACTACTTTTCGCACTTGTGTTAGTGTTGAAAAACCACTTTTCGCACTTGTGTTAGTGTTGAAAAACCACTTTTCGCACTTGTGTTGGTGCAGGAAACCACTTTTGCACTTGTATTAGTGTGGAAAAAACACTTTTCGCACTTGTGTTAGTGTTGAAAAACCACTTTTCGCACTTGTGTTAGTGTTGAAAAACCACTTTTCGCACTTGTGTTGGTGCAGGAAACCACTTTTGCACTTGTATTAGTGTGGAAAAAACACTTTTTGCACTTGCGATAGTGTTGAAAAACCACTTTTCGCACTTGTGTTAGTGTTGAAAAACCACTTTTCGCACTTGTGTTAGTGTTGAAAAACCACTTTTCGCACTTGTGTTGGTGCAGGAAACCACTTTTGCACTTGTATTCGTGTGGAAAACCACTTTTCGCACTTGTGTTATTGTTGAAAAACCACTTTTCGCACCTGTGTTAGTGTTGAAAAACCACTTTTCGCACTTGTGTTAGTGTTGAAAAACCACTTTTCGCACTTGTGTTGGTGCAGGAAACCACTTTTGCACTTGTATTAGTGTGGAAAAACCACTTTTCGCACTTGTGTTAGTGTTGAAAAACCACTTTTCGCACTTGTATTGGTGCAGGAAACCACTTTTGCACTTGTATTAGTGTGGAAAAAACATTTTTTGTGCACTTGTGATAGTGTTGAAAACCCACTTTTCGCACTTGTGTTAGTGTTGAAAAACCACTTTTTGCACTTGTGTTGGTGCAGGAAACCACTTTTGCACTTGTATTAGTGTGGAAAAACCACTTTTCGCACTTGTGTTAGTGTTGAAAAACCACTTTTCGCACTTGTTTTGGTGCAGGAAACCACTTTTGCACTTGTATTTGTGTGGAAAAACCACTTTTCGCACTTGTGTTAGTGTTGAAAAACCACTTTTCGCACTTGTGTTAGTGTTGAAAAACCACTTTTCGCACTTGTGTTATTGTTGAAAAACCACTTTTCGCACTTGTATTGGTGCAGGAAACCACTTTTGCACTTGTATTAGTGTGGAAAAACCACTTTTCGCACTTGTGTTATTGTTGAAAAACCACTTTTCGCACTTGTGTTAGTGTTGAAAAACCACTTTTCGCACTTGTGTTGGTGCTGGAAACCACTTTTGCACTTGTATTAGTGTGGAAAAAACACTTTTTGCACTTGTGATAGTGTTGAAAAACCACTTTTTGCACTTGTGTTAGTGTTGAAAAACCACTTTTCGCACTTGTGTTAGTGTTGAAAAACCACTTTTCGCACTTGTGTTGGTGCAGGAAACCACTTTTGCACTTGTATTAGTGTGGAAAAAACACTTTTTGCACTTGCGATAGTGTTGAAAAACCACTTTTCGCACTTGTGTTAGTGTTGAAAAACCACTTTTCGCACTTGTGTTAGTGTTGAAAAACCACTTTTCGCACTTGTGTTGGTGCAGGAAACCACTTTTGCACTTGTATTCGTGTGGAAAAACCACTTTTCGCACTTGTGTTATTGTTGAAAAACCACTTTTCGCACCTGTGTTAGTGTTGAAAAACCACTTTTCGCACTTGTGTTAGTGTTGAAAAACCACTTTTCGCAGTTGTATTGGTGCAGGAAACCACTTTTGCACTTGTATTAGTGTGGAAAAAACATTTTTTGTGCACTTGTGATAGTGTTGAAAACCCACTTTTCGCACTTGTGTTAGTGTTGAAAAACCACTTTTTGCACTTGTGTTGGTGCAGGAAACCACTTTTGCACTTGTATTAGTGTGGAAAAACCACTTTTCGCACTGGTGTTAGTGTTGAAAAACCACTTTTCGCACTTGTGTTGGTGCAGGAAACCACTTTTGCACTTGTATTAGTGTGGAAAAACCACTTTTCGCACTTGTGTTAGTGTTGAAAAACCACTTTTCGCACTTGTGTTAGTGTTGAAAAACCACTTTTCGCACTTGTGTTAGTGTTGAAAAACCACTTTTCGCACTTGTGTTGGTGCAGGAAACCACTTTTGCACTTGTATTAGTGTGAAAAAAACACTTTTTGCACTTGTGATAGTGTTGAAAAACCACTTTTCGCACTTGTGTTAGTGTTAAAAAACCACTTTTCGCACTTGTGTTAGTGTTGAAAAACCACTTATCGCACTTGTGTTGGTGCAGGAAACCACTTTTGCACTTGTATTAGTGTGGCA